>NW_028163024.1:0-10000 GCF_964263955.1 Coregonus lavaretus | reverse complement strand
GAACACCATCCCAACCGTGAAGCATGGAGGTGGAAACATCATTCTTTGGGGATGCTTTTCTGCAAAGGGAACAGGACGACTGCACCGTATTGAGGGGAGGATGGATGGGGCCATGTATTGTGAGATCTTGGCCAACAACCTCATTCCCTCAGTAAGAGCATTGAAGATGGGTCGTGGCTGGTTCTTCCAGCATGACAACGACCCGACACACAGCCAGGGCAACTAAGGAGTGGCTCCGCAAGAAGCATCTCAAGGTCCTGGAGTGGCCTAGCCAGTCTCCAGATCTGAACCCAATAGAACATCTTTGGAGGGAGCTGAAAGTCCGTATTGCCCAGCGACATCCCCGAAACCTGAAGGATCTGGAGAAGGTCAGTATGGAGGAGTGGGCCAAAATCCCTGCTGCAGTGTGTGCAAACCTGGTCAAGACCTACAGGAAACGTATGATCTCTGTAATTGCAAACAAAGGTTTCTGTACCAAATATTACGTTTTCTGATGTATCGAATACTTATGTCATGCAATAAAATGCAAATGAGTTACTTAAAAATCATACAATGTGATTTTCTGGATTTTTGTTTTGATTCAGTCTCTCACAGTTGAAATGTACCTATGATAAAAATTACAGACCTCTACATGCTTTGTAAGTAGGAAAACCTGCAAAATCGGCAGTGTATCAAATACTTGTTCTCCCCACTGTATGGGATTGAGAAGGTATGTCAATTTCTGAAGTTGACAAAAGGGAAGAAATATATGCAGGATTATAATGTAACAGATTTTTTCCCTGAAAGTGAATTGTTTATTGAATCAGCAAACTTTCTGATGTCAAAACTAACATGGGGAGGTTTGACAAGCCCTAAAATTGCTAGACTCAAGAAAGTGGTTACGAGAGTGATAAGTAATGGAAATTCTAAAGAAAATGAAAGTTCATTCGCAGCCTTAACTCTGTAAAGAGATGTGGTTTCTGTGTCTTCCTCTGTATTTTTTTCCATCCATGGGCAGTTTTAAGATTTCTTCTTTAAATGTAAATGAAGATTATTTATTTATTGCTGGGAATTTGAACTGCACAGTCAGTGATTTAGATAGAAATCACAAAGAACCTCATATAGCCTTCAGGACTTTTTTAAAACGCCTCATTGTAACACATGAACTGTGTGATATTTGGCGGAGTCAACATGGAGGTACGAGACAGTACACCTGGGCGCATGTGAGAGAGAACACCATCTCTATGGCCAGGTTAGATAGGTTTTATTGTTTTGAGCATGAATCTCAGGTCTGTAAATCAAGTGTGATAACCCCAGTGGGATTTTCTGGTCATTGTTTAATAACAGAGGTGGTGTTCATTAATGATGTAAAACCCAAAAGCGCATACTGGCATTTTAATATAACTTTATTGAGTGATGCTCACTTCAGGAAATGTTTTTGTTTTTTCTGGGAGCGGTGGAGGTCTCAAAAGGCCAGTTTTGAATCCCTTCAACATTGGTGGGATATAGGGAAAATCCAGATTCAACAATTCTGTAATCAATACACGAGGAATGTCACCAAGGATATCACCAGATCAATGAAAGCCCTAGAGACGTAAAAAGTGAAACTCATGACGTTGGTTGAGACCACAGGAGATCGAGGCCATACTCAGGCCCTCAAGAGGAAAAAAGCTGCATTGGCAGACCTGCTGGGTATCAGAGCACAGGGGGCATTGGTGAGAAGTACGTTTCAGGGAATCTCTGAAATGAATGCCTCATCCAAATTTTTCTTTGGTTTAGAGAAAAGGAATGGACAAAGAATAATTATTCATTGTCTCAAATCAGCTGTTGGACAGGAGCTCACTAGCCCTAGTGAAATTAGAAAGAGGGCAGTAGAGTTCTATGTTGAGCTCTACAAGTGTGAGTACAAAGATTATAAAACAGTGACACAGCAGTTCCTTGATGGGCTCCCACAGGTGGCTGTAGAAGTTCAGGTTGAGCTAGAGCAACCATTGTCTTTGCAGGAGCTATACACTGCATTAAAAGGCATGGAAAATGGAAGGGCACCAGGCATTGATGGGCTTCCTGTTTACTTTTTTAAGTCTTTTTGGGCTATGTTGGGAGAGGATTGGCTAGCAGTAGTTAATGATAGTTTAACCGGAGGATTACTACCAATAAGCTGCAGAAGGGCTGTCCTCACCCTACTCCCCAAAAAGGGTGACCCTAGGGAGGTGAAGAACTGGAGGCCAGTGGCTTTATTGTGCACTGATTATAAGTTCCTGTCAAAGGCTTTGTCCAACAGGCTGAGTGAGATGATGGGGCAAATCATACATACGGACCAGTCCTACTGTGTTCCTGGCAGGCAGATAGGGGATAACATTTCTCTGATTCTGGATTTTTTGGACGTCTCTAGGGCTATTGGGTTGGATGCTGGTCTAATTTCAATTGATCAGGAAAAGGCATTTGACCGAGTTTAACATCAATACTTATGGCACACTTTTGAGGCGTTTGGGTTCAGCTCTGGTTTTATTGCCATGATAAAGGTGATATATGGTGACATTCAAAGTGTATTGAAAGTTAACGGTGGCTTGAGTGCTCCTTTTAAAGTGTGTAGAGGTATTAGGCAGGGATGTTCTTTGTCGGGAATGTTATATGCCATTGCCAAGATGAAAACGTCTCATTTCCAAGACTAGGGATTACACCCAATATCCCAGAGTCAGAAAGAAAGGCGTTATTACTGGATTTGAGAGGGTTTGAAGAGGTGGGTTTGGATGAGGTGAATGGGAAAGACTTAAATAGGGGGTGTGTCAAGGTGATGAATAAAGATACATTGAAAAATAGAAAAGACACTCCATGGAGGGTAAAATTGGGCATTGATGACAAGGTAAAGCCAGCATGGAGAGCACTGTACAAGCCACCGTTACAAAAGGGTGCTGTGGATATGCAATGGAGGGTTTTGCATGGCATCGTTGCAATTAATGCTTTTGTATTTGTTATTAATTCAGATGTTGGATGTCCTTTTTGTAATATAAGAGAAACAATTTTTCACTGTTTTATGTAGTGTGAGGATAAAACCTTTGTTTAAAGCTGTAGGGGAGATTTTCAATAACACTGTTTTTATTTTGGGGTTTCAATATAGTAAGCAACAGAAAATACAATGTAAAGTGTTACATTTTATTTTGGGACAAGCTAAGATGTCAATTTTTCTGAGTAGGAAACATAAGATAAAAACGGGATATGGGCAGGATGTAAGATGTGTTTTTAAAGGATTAGTGAAAGCGAGAATAAAAGTGGATTTTAAGTTCTTCTCGGCAGTAAAAGATCTCCCATTGTATGAGATCTATCTCTCTCTTTCGCCCTCTCTCGCCCTCTCTCTCTCTCGCCCTCTCTCTCTCTCTCTCTCTCTCTCTCTCTCTCTCTCTCTCTCTCTCTCTCTCTCTCTCTCTCTCTCTCTCTCTCTCTCTCTCTCTCTCTCTCTCTCTCTCTCTCTCTCTCTCTCTCTCTCGCCAGTATGAAAATGTATGTACTTACTAACTGTAAGTCACTTTGGATAAGAGCGTCTGCTAAATGACTAAAATGTAAAATGTAAATGTGTGTAGTGCTTGTAGTGTATAGTGTGTATAGTGTGTGTAGTGTGTAGTGTGTAGTGTGTGTAGTGTACAGTCGTGGTCAAAAGGTTTGAGAATGACACAAGTATTGGTCTTCACAAAGTTTGCTGCTTCAGTGTTATGAGATATTTTTGTCAGATGTTACTGTGGTATACTGAAGTATAATTACAAGCATTCCATAAGTGTCAAAGGCTTTCATTGACAATTACATTACGTTTATGCAAAGAGTCAATATTTGCAGTGTTGACCCTTCTTTTTCAAGACCTCTGCAATCCGCCCTGGCATGCTGTCAATTAACTTCTGGGCCACATCCTGACTGATGGCAGCCCATTCTTGCATAATCAATGCTTGGAGTTTGTTAGAAATTGTGGGGTTTTGTTTGTCCACCCGCCTCTTGAGGATCGACCACAAGTTCTCAATGGGATTAAGGTCTGGGGAGTTTCCTGGCCGTGGACCCAAAATGTCGATGTTTTGTTCCCTGAGCCACTTAGTTATCACTTTTGCCTTATGGCAAGGTGCTCCATCATGCTGGAAAAGGCATTGGTCATCACCAAACTGTTTTTGGATGGTTGGGAGAAGTTGCTCTCGGAGGATGTGTTGGTACCATTCTTTATTCATGGCTGTGTTCTTAGGCAACATTGTGAGTGAGCCCACTCCCTTGGCTTAGAAGCAACCCCACACATGAATGGTCTCAGGATGCTTTACTGTTGGCATGACACAGGACTGATGGTAGCGCTCACCTTCTCTTCTCCGGACATGGTGTTTTCCGGATGCCCCAAACAATCGGAAAGGGGATTCATCAGAGAAAATGACTTTACCTCAGTCCTCAGCAGTCCAATCCCTGTACCTTTTGCAGAATATCAGTCTGTCCCTGATGTTTTCCTGGAGAGAAGTGGCTTCTTTGCTGCCCTTCTTGACACCAGGCCATCCTCCAAAAGTCTTCGCCTCACTGTGCATGCAGATGCACTCACACCTGCCTGCTGCCATTCCTGAGCAAGCTCTGCACTGGTGGTGCCCCGTTCCTGCAGCTGAATCAACTTTAGGAGACGGTCCTGGCGCTTGCTGGACTTTCTTGGGCGCCCTGACGCCTTCTTCACAACAATTGAACCTCTCTGCTTGAAATTCTTGATGATCCGATAAATGGTTGATTTAGGTGCAATCTTACTAGCAGCAATATCCTTGCCTGTGAAGCCCTTTTTGTGCAAAGCAATGATGACGGCACATGTTTCCTTGCAGGTAACCATGGTTAACAGAGGAAGAACAATGATTTCAAGCACCATCCTCCTTTTAAATATTCCAGTCTGTTATGCTAACTCAATCAGCATGACAACGGTACCCCCCTGTATATATAGCCTCCCTACTGTCACTTTATTCTATTGTATATATAGCCTCCCTACTGTCACTTTATTTTTTACTTCTGCTCTTTTTTTCTCAACACTTTTTTTGTTGTTGTTTTATTCTTACTTTTTTGTTTAAAATAAATGCACTGTTGGTTAAGGGCTGTAAGTAAGCATTTCACTGTAATGTCTGCACCTGTTGTATTCGGCGCATGTGACCAATAAAATTTGATTTGATTTGATTTGATTTGATTTGACAGAGTGATCTCCAGCCTTGTCCTCGTCAACACTCACCTGTGTTAACGAGATAATCACTGACATGATGGCAGCTGGTCCTTTTGTGGCAGGGCTGAAATGCAGTGGAAACGTTTTTTTGGAATTAAGTTCATTTTCATGGCAAAGAAGGACTTTGCAAATAATTGCAATTCATCTTATCACTGTTCATGACATTCTGGAGTATATACAAATTACCATCATCAAAACTGAGGCAGCAGACTTTGTTAAAATTAGAATTTGTGTCATTCTCAAAGCTTTTGACCACGACTGTAGTGTGTAGTGTGTAGTGTGTGTAGAGTGTGTAGTGTGTGTAGTGTTTGTAGTGTGTAGTGTGTGTAGAGTGTGTAGTGTGTGTAGTGTTTGTAGTGTGTAGTGTTTGTAGTGTGTAGTGTAGTGTGTATAGTGTGTAGTGTGTAGTGTGTAGTGTGTATAGTGTGTAGTGTGTGTAGTGTGTGTAGTGTGTAGTGTGTGTAGGGTGTGTAGTGTAGTTTGTGTAGTGTGTAGTATGTAGTATGTGTAGTGTGTAGTGTAGTGTGTAGTGTGTAGTGTGTAGTGTGTGTAGTGTAGTGTGTAGTGTGTGTAGTGTGTAGTGTGTAGTGTGTGTAGTGTGTAGTGTGTGTAGTGTAGTGTGTAGTGTGTGTGTAGTGTGTGTAGTGTGTAGTGTGTAGTGTGTGTAGTGTGTAATGTAGTGTGTGTAGTGTGTAGTGTGTAGTGTGTAGTGTTTAGTGTGTGTAGTGTGTAGTGTAGTGTGTGTACTGTAGTGTGTAGTGTGTGTAGTGTGTAGTGTGTGTGTAGTGTATGTAGTGTAGTGTGTAGTGTAGTGTGTAGTGTTTGTATAGTGTGTGTAGTGTAATGTGTAGTGTAGTGTGTGTAGTGTGTAATGTGTAGTGTGTGTAGTGTGTGTAGTGTGTGTAGTGTGTGTAGAGTGTGCAGTGTGTGTAGTGTGTAGTGTTTGTGTAGTGTGTGTAATGTAATGTGTAGTGTAGTGTGTGTAGTGTGTGTAGTGAGTGTAGTGTGTGTAGTGTGTAGTGTGTGTAGTGTGTAGCGTTTGTGTAGTGTGTGTAGTGTGTGTAGTGTGTGTAGTGAGTGTAGTGTGTGTAGTGTGTAGTGGGTGTAGTGTGTAGTGTGTGTGTAGTGTGTAGTGTCTAGTGTGTGTGTAGTGTGTAGTGTAGTGTGTAGTGTGTAGTGTGTGTAGTGTGTGTAGTGTGTAGTATGTAGTTTGTAATGTGTAGTGTGTGTGTAGAGTGTGTAGTGTAGTGTGTAGTGTGTAGTAGTGTGTAGTGTGTGTAGTGTGTAGTATGTAGTGTGTAGTATGTCGTTTGTAATGTGTAGTGTGTGTAGTGTGTGTAGTGTGTGTAGTATGTAGTGTGTAGTGTGTGTATTGTGTATGGTGTGTGTGTAGTGTGTGTAGTGTAGTGTGTGTAGTGTGTAGTGTAGTGTGTAGTGTGTAGTGTGTAGTGTAGTGTGTAGTGTAGTGTGTAGTGAGTGGTGTAGTGTAGTGTGTAGTGTGTAGTGTAGTGTGTAGTGTGTAGTGTAGTGTGTGTAGTGTGTAGTGTGTAGTGTAGTGTGTGTAGTGTGTGTGTAGTGTAGTGTGTTGTGTAGTGTGTAGTGTGTGTAGAATATAGTGTGTAGTGTGTAGTGTGTAGTGTAGTGTGTGTAGTGTGTGTAGTGTGTAGTGTAGTGTGTAGTGTAGTGTGTAGTGTGTGTAGAATATAGTGTGTATTGTGTAGTGTGTAGTGTGTAGTGTAGTGTGTGTAGTGTGTTGTGTTGTGTATAGTTTAGTGTGTGTAGTGTGTGTGTAGTGTAGTGTGTTGTAGTGTAGTGTGTAGTGTGTGTAGAATATAGTGTGTAGTGTGTAGTGTGTAGTGTGTAGTGTAGTGTGTGTAGTGTGTTGTGTTGTGTATAGTTTAGTGTGTGTAGTGTGTGTGTAGTGTAGTGTGTTGTGTAGTGTGTAGTGTGTGTAGAAATATAGTGTGTAGTGTGTAGTGTGTAGTGTGTGTAGAATATAGTGTGTAGTGTGTAGTGTGTAGTGTAGTGTGTGTAGTGTGTAGTGTGTAGTGTGTAGTGTAGTGTGTGTAGTGTGTGTAGTGTGTAGTGTAGTGTGTAGTGTAGTGTGTAGTGTGTGTGTAGTGTGTGTAGTGTGTGTAGTGTAGGGTGTAGTGTGTAGTGTATAGTGTAGTGTGTGTAGTGTGTGTAGTGTGTGTATTGTAGTGTGTGTAGTGTGTAGTGTAGTGTGTAGTGTAGTGTAGTGTGTTGTGTAGTGTGTAGTGTGTGTAGTGTGTGTATTGTAGTGTGTGTAGTGTGTAGTGTAGTTGTAGTGTAGTGTGTAGTGTGTGTATAGTGAAGTGTAGTGTGTGTGTAGTGTGTGTAGTGTGTAGTGTAGTGTGTAGTGTAGTGTGTAGTGTGTAGTGTAGTGTGTAGTGTGTAGTGTAGTGTGTAGTGTGTATGTATGTTGTGTAGTGTGTGTAGTGTAGTGTGTAGTGTGTGTAGTGTGTAGTGTAGTGTGTTGTGTAGTGTGTAGTGTGTATTGTAGTGTGTGTAGTGTGAAGTGTAGTGTGTGTGTAGTGTAGTGTGTAGTGTATAGTGTAGTGTGTTGTGTAGTGTGTAGTGTGTATTGTAGTGTGTGTAGTGTAGTGTGTAGTGTGTAGTGTAGTGTGTATAGTGTGTAGTGTGTGTAGTGTGTAGTGTGTAGTGTAGTGTGTGTAGTGTGTAGTGTAGTGTGTAGTGTAGTGTGTAGTGTGTGTGTAGTGTGTGTAGTGTAGTGTGTAGTGTGTAGTGTATAGTGTAGTGTGTGTAGTGTGTGTAGTGTGTGTATTGTAGTGTGTGTAGTGTGTAGTGTAGTGTGTAGTGTAGTGTAGTGTGTTGTGTAGTGTGTAGTGTGTGTAGTGTGTGTAGTGTGTGTATTGTAGTGTGTGTAGGTGTGTAGTGTAGTGTGTAGTGTAGTGTGTAGTGTGTGTAGTGTGAAGTGTAGTGTGTGTGTAGTGTGTGTAGTGTGTAGTGTAGTGTGTAGTGTAGTGTGTAGTGTAGTGTGTAGTGTGTAGTATGTAGTGTGTAGTGTGTGTAGTGTGTAGTGTAGTGTGTTGTGTAGTGTGTAGTGTGTATTGTAGTGTGTGTAGTGTGAAGTGTAGTGTATGTGTAGTGTAGTGTGTAGTGTGTAGTGTAGTGTGTTGTGTAGTGTGTAGTGTGTATTGTAGTGTGTGTAGTGTAGTGTGTAGTGTGTAGTGTAGTGTGTGTAGTGTGTAGTGTAGTTTGTGTGTAGTGTGTAGTGTGTAGTGTAGTGTAGTGTAGTGTAGTGTGTAGTGTAGTGTGTAGTGTGTAGTATGTAGTGTGTAGTGTGTAGTGTGTGTAGTGTAGTGTGTCGTTTGTAGTGTGTAGTGTAGTGTGTGTAGTGTGTAGTGTGTGTAGTGTGTGTAGTGTGTGTGGTGTGTGTGTAGTGTGTGTAGTGTGTGTAGTGTGTAGTGTGTAGTGTAGTGTGTAGTGTGTGTGTAGTGTGTGCGTAGTGTGTAGTGTGTAGTGTGTAGTGTGTGTAGTGTGTAGTGTGTAGTGTGTGTAGTGTGTAGTGTGTGTAGTGTGTAGTGTAGTGTGTAGTGTGTAGCGTGTAGTGTGTGTAGTGTGTAGTGTGTGTGTAGTGTGTAGTAGTGTAGTGTAGTGTAGTGTGTAGTGTGTAGTGTGTAGTGTAGTGTGTAGTGTGTGTGTAGTGTGTGCGAGTGTGTAGTTTCTAGTGTGTAGTGTGTGTAGTGTGTAGTGTGTGTAGTGTGTAGTGTGTGTAGTGTGTAGTGTAGTGTGTAGTGTGTAGCGTGTAGTGTTTGTAGTGTGTAGTGTGTGTGTAGTGTGTAGTATGTAGTGTAGTGTAGTGTGTAGTGTGTGTGTAGTGTGTGAGTGTAGTGTGTAGTGTGTAGTGTGTAGTGTGTGTAGTGTGTAGTGTGTGTAGTGTGTAGTGTAGTGTGTAGTGTGTAGCGTGTAGTGTGTGTAGTGTGTAGTGTGTGTGTAGTGTGTAGTGTGTGTGTAGTGTGTAGTGTGTGTAGTGTGTGTAGTGTGTAGTATGTAGTGTGTAATGTGTAGTGTGTGTGTAGAGTGTGTAGTGTAGTGTGTAGTGTGTGTAGTGTGTAGTGTGTGTAGTGTGTAGTATGTAGTGTGTAGTATGTCGTTTGTAATGTGTAGTGTGTGTAGTGTGTGTAGTGTGTGTAGTATGTAGTGTGTAGTGTGTGTAGTGTGTAGTGTGTGTAGTGTGTGTAATGTAGTGTGTGTAGTGTGAAGTGTAGTGTGTAGTGTGTAGTCTATTGTGTTGTGTAGTGTGTAGTGTGTATTGTAGTGTGTGTAGTGTAGTGTGTAGTGGTGTAGATGTAGTGGTCTTGTAGTGTGTAGTGTAGTGTGTGTAGTGTGTAGTGTGTAGTGTAGTGTGTAGTGTGTAGTGTAGTGTGTAGTGTGTAGTATGTAGTGTGTAGTGTGTCGTGTGTAGTGTGTGTAGTGTAGTGTGTAGTTTGTAGTGTGTAGTGTAGTGTGTGTAGTGTGTAGATGTGTAGTGTGTGTAGTGTGTGTGTGTGTGTGTGTAGTGTGTGTAGTGTGTAGTGTGTAGTGTGTAGTGTGTAGTGTGTGTAGTGTGTGTGTAGTGTGTAGTGTGTGTGTAGTGTGTGCGTAGTGTGTAGTGTGTGTAGTGTGTAGTGTGTGTAGTGTGTAGTGTGTGTAGTGTAGTTGTAGTGTGTAGTGTGTAGCGTGTAGTTAGTGTGTGTAGGTGTGTAGTGTGTGTGTAGTGTGTAGTATGTGTAGTGTAGTGTAGTGTGTAGTGTGTAGTGTGTAGTGTAGTGTGTAGTGTGTGTGTAG
>NW_028163025.1:0-35783 GCF_964263955.1 Coregonus lavaretus | reverse complement strand
TTCCGAATGCACTGTGTGATTCTATGCTAAGAGCCTTGTAAGGTTTTTGGTGAGCAACTGAGACACTGATAGAGAAACAGACACTGATTATCAAGAACAATCAAACTCGTTAGTGATGATTAAGATATGCTTAACGAGATAATTAGAGACAATTGATGATAATAGGAACAAAAGTCACTAAGAAAATAAATGTAACGCACAAAGTTCGATGGAAGTTTATACACATTTATAAGTTGAGAAAAACATTGAGGGAGTGAGAGAGGGAGAAAGAGAGAGAGAGTGTGTTTTTGTGTTTGTGTTTGTGTGTGTGTGTATGTGTGTGTGTGTGAGAGAGAGAGAGAGAGAGAGAGAGAGAGAGAGAGAGAGAGAAAGAGAGAGTGTGAGAGAGAAACCATTTGTATGGGGATTTCTTTTTAAGACTGCTTTTGACTAGTGTTGATGATACTTCAATGCTGATGGTGCCTCATACTTCTCAGAGTTGACTACTTGGCGACAGCCATGAAAGTCATCGTAGCCATGAAGGTCATCACAGTAAAAGGCAATGAGTCTACGGTCCATTAATAACCTCAGTAATGTCTGATGGGAGAGAGGGGGGAGAGAGTAGAGGGGGGGGGGTCATTAACCTGTCCTGCATTAAGAGTACTACAGGAGGATGTTGATATGGGAGGGGGAGGTGGGGCAGCGTAACGAAACAACAATGTCTAATCATCATCATCATTACCATCATAATAATAATCAGAAGCGCTGCATTTTCAGAAACGCCATTATCGTTATTATCACTAATATTACCGATGACGAGGATTCCGCGGGCCCTGATTGGCCCCGGCAGAGATGACATCATGGTAACAGATGACAGAATGCCGCAAATCTTTATTGAGTTACGCTAAAAGACATTCAGAGCAAATGGGGCTTGAACGATTCACTGTCTGATGAAGAGTAGCAATGGGCAATATCATAGAGCAGAGACAAAGAAAGAGAGAGAGAGAGAGAGAGAGAGAGAGAGAGAGAGAGAGAGAGAGAGAGAGAGAGAGAGAGAGAGAGAGAGAGAGAGAGAGAGAGAGAGAGAGAGAGAGACAGAATGACAGAGAGACATAATGACAGAGAGACAGAGATAGACAGTGGCAGACAGAGAACTGAGAGGCACTAGCCTATGTCTGACAAGACACAAATTCCCTCAGACAGAAAGCACCAACATTTTACAAGGTGACACATTAGAACTAGATAAAGCTAATGAACGGTGCATGCCATCTCTTTAAAGTTTTAGGCATACAATAAAACACTTGTGTCTATCAATGCTCTGTCTGAGAGTTACTGGTTGGTTGAGCATTGAACTAGTTGAACATCCAACTCGGAATTCCAAGTCTCTTTCTAGAGCTCCGACCTGAAGATCACTGACGTCATGATTCAACCTTGTTTTTTTACGAGTTCCCAGTTGTCTTGAAAGCACCATAAATCCAGAGAATGTCAGACTTTGATGACAAAGTTTGATGACAACATTTTCCCACAAGGACCGCAGCCCCACCTTCCTGTTCAAGTGAGCACAGCACAACAAGGTGAGTCCAAAAATGTATTGTATGCTGCTGCATAAATTATATAATATGCCAGGGAGATATGCATACTGTAGCTAAGAAAGTAATACTAAGTGTATGTTGTGTAGTAAGCTGTTAGTAGTCCATGTAACTCACCCTAAAAATGTGTTCCCTTTCCCCCTCATACTGTAACGTAGCCTACTGTTCTGACTTGGGCGTGTAATCATCGAATATTGTAAGAGCTTTGATTGTCTGCTATATGCCCCCTTTATTTATCCTAAAGTTTTGACTTGGTGTACAGGTAGAATACTGTGTGAACGGCCCATGTTCTGAATTCTGTTGCTGTACATTTCAAAAGTGCTAAACAAATAGTTATAGCTCGCTCATTAATGTCTTAATCGAAATTATTGATTGCCTCTTATCCACTCGTCGTCCCCTTATGCCATAGTTTGTACATCTCAATTGTCAGTAGAAACCACATTTGTTTAAGCAAGTCAGCCATATCAGCTATGTTTTTTTTAAAGGCAGTGAATGAGGTTGAATGAACTGTTTCGCTGCCAGACAAGACTCCGCTGATAGCCAGGTGTAGCAGTGGTAAGGATTCACTCCATGGTGCTGAAAATAAAGCTCTGCTGTTGGGACAGCTTTATGTAGGCCCTAACAGTTTGTGGGCATCGTTTGTCACCATTATAGTGCTATTAATGTATTGTTTAGTGTTGTGTTGTGTAGTGTCCTTGCTGGCATGCATTAAAAAAATTAAAATAGTTTGCCTTACCAAGATTGACATGCTAAAATCGCCACTGAACTCAGCACTTCTGATCTACAGTGCCTTCAGAAAGTATTCATACCCCTGGATTAAATAAAACATTTCTCTCTCACCCATCTACACACAATACCCCAAGTGAAAACATGTTTTTTGTAACTTTTGCAAATTTATTGAAAATGATATCTCATTTACATAAGTATTCACACCCCTGAGTCAATACTTTGTAGAAGGACCTTTGGCAGTGATTACAGCTGTGAGGCTTTCTAGGTAAGTCTCTAAGAGCTTTCCGCACCTGGATTGTGTAACATTTGCCCATTATTATTTTCTGTCAAATTGGTTGTTAATCATTGCTAGACAACCATTTTCAGGTCTTGCCATAGATTATCAAGTAGAATTAAGTCAAGACTGTAACTCGGCTACTCAGAAACATTTACTGTCTTCTTGGTAAGCAACTCCAGTGTAGATTTGGCCTTGTGTTTTAGGTTATGGTCCTGCTGAAAGGTGCATTTTTCTCCCAGTGTCTGGTGGAAAGCAGACTGAACCAGGTTTTACTCTAGGATGTTACCTGTGCTTAGCTCCATTCTGTTTATTTTTTATCCTGAAAAACTCCCCAATCCTTAACGATTACAAGCATAGTGGTCCTCTGTAGCTCAGCTGGTAGGGCACGGCGCTTGTAACGCCAAGGTAGTGGGTTCGATCCCCGGGACCACCCATACACAAAAATGTATGCACACATGACTGTAAGTCGCTTTGGATAAAAGCGTCTGCTAAATGGCATATTATTATTATTTATTATTATTATACCCATAACTTGATGCAGGCACCACAAATCTGTAAAATATGGAGAGTGGTACTCAGTAATGTTTTTTATTTGTATTCAGGACAAAAAGGACAAAAAGTTAATTGCTTTGCCACATTTGTTTTGCAGTTTTACTTGAGTTCCTTGTGGCAAACAGGATGCATGTTTTGGAATATTTATATTCTGTACAGGCTTCCTTCTTTTCACTCTGTCAATTTGGTTAGTATTGTGGAGTAACTACAATGTTATTGATCCATGCTCAGTTTTCTCCTATCACAGCCAGTAAATCCTGTAACTGTTTTAAAGTCATCATTGTCCTCATGGTGAAATCCCTGAGCAGTTTCCTTCCTATGGCAACTGAGTTAGGAAGGACGCCTGTATATTTGTAGCGACTGGGTGTATTAATACACCATCTAAAGTGTAATTAATAACTTCACCATGCTCAAAGGGATATTCATTGTCTTCTTATTTCAAAAATGTTCATCTACCAGTAGGTTCCCTTTGCGAGGCATTGGAAAACTTCCCTGGTCTTTGTGGTGTAATCTGTGTTTGACAGATAATTGTATGTGTGGGGTACAGAGATGAGGTAGTCATTCAAAAATCATGTTAACTATTATTATGTGACTTGTTAAGCACATGTTTACTCCTGAACTTACTTAGGCTTACGATAACATAGGGCTTGAGTACTTATTGACTCAAGACATTTCAGCTTTTCATTTTTTATTATTTGTAAAAATTTCGAAAAACATTATTACACTTTGACATTATGGGGTACTGTGTGTAAGCCAGTGAAAAAAAACTCCAAATTTAATCCATTTAAAATGTAGGCTGTAACATAACAAAATGTGGAAAAAGTCAAGGGGTGTGAATACTTTCTGAGGGCACTGTATCTGGTCTGATCTATCTAAGCAGTGGCTGGTATCAACATCACTCCTTCCCAGCTACACTATAAATACAAAAGTATGTGGACACCCCTTCAAATTAGTGGATTCTATTTCAGCCACACCCGTTGCTGACAGGTGTATCAAATCGAGCACACAGCCATGCAATCTCTATAGACAAACATTGGCAGTAGAATGACCTTACTGAAGAGCTCAGTGACTTTCAACGTGGCACCGTCATAGGATGCCACCTTTCCCACAAGTCAATTTGTCAAATTTCTGCCCTGTTAGAGCTGCCCCGGTTAACTGGAAGTGCTGTTATTGTGAAGAGGAAACATCTAGGAGCAACAACGGCTCAACCGTAAAGTGGTAGGCCACACAAGCTCACAGAACGGGACCGCCGAGTGCTGAAGCGCGTAGCGCGTAAAAACTGTCTGTCCTCGGATGCAACACTCACTACGAGTTCCAAACTGCCTCTGGAAGCAACGTCAGCACAAGAACTGTTAGTCGGGAGCTTCATGAAATGGGTTTCCATGGCCGAGCAGCCTAAGATCTCTATGCGCAATGCAATGCGTCGGCTGGAGTGGTGAAAAGCTTGCCACCATTGGACTCTGGAGCAGTGGAAACGCGTTCTCTGGAGTGATGAATCACGCTTCACCATCTGGCAGTCCGACAGACGAATCTGGGTTTGGCGGATGCCAGAAGAACGCTACCTGCCCCAATGCATAGTGCCAACTGTAGAGTTTAGTGGCGGAGGAATAATGGTCTGGGGCTGTTTTTCATGGTTCAGGCTAGGCCCCTTAGTTCCAGTGAAGGGAAATCTTAACGCTACAGCAAACAATGACATTCTAGACGATTCTGTGCATGACAATGCCCCCATGCACAAAGCAAGGTCCATATAGAAATGGTTTGTCGAGATCGGTGTGGAAGAACTTGACTGGCCTGCACAGAGCCCTGACATCAACCCCATCGAACACCTTTGGGATGAATTGGATGGAACGCCGACTGCGAGCCAGGCCTAATCGCCCAACATCAGTGCCGACCTCACTAACGCTCTTGTGGCTGAATTGAAGTAAGTCCCCACAGCAATGTTCCAACATCTAGTCGAAAGCCTTCGTAGAAGAGTGGAGGCTGTTATAGCAGCAAACTTCATATTAAAGCCCATGATTTTGGAATTAGATGTTCGACAAGAAGATGTGAACATACTTTTGTTCCTGTAGTATATCTCTAGGGTAGTTGCGCAAAGCGAGTTTTGTCCCTCTCCTTCCGAGCATTAGAAGTGTCTGTCTGAATGAGATGATCTAAAACCCAACCTACATTTCCTCAATGATTCTGTGTCATGTCAGGGTAATACGAGAATGGGAGGGCAGTGTTGTTGCCAAAAAATGTGTTAGTCCATCGTCAGATTGATAAACCACAAAGTTGAGGTTGTGGAGACTTCACCCATCTCTCAAAAATACTGCACCACTGCTCCTCAATGATGTTGGACACCATTACTCAAACCCTAATTCTATTCCTACAACCCTGCTGCAGCACTGCTCCTTAATGACGTTGGACACCATTACTCAAACCCTAATTCTATTCCTACAACCCTGCTGCAGCACTGCTCCTTAATGACGTTGGACACCATTACTCAAACCCTAATTCTATTCCTACAACCCTGCTGCAGCACTGCTCCTTAATGATGTTGGACACCATTACTCAAACCCTAATTCTATTCCTACAACCCTGCTGCAGCACTGCTCCTTAATGACGTTGGACACCATTACTCAAACCCTAATTCTATTCCTACAACCCTGCTGCAGCACTGTTCCTTAATGACGTTGGACACCATTACTCAAACCCTAACTCTATTCCTACAACCCTGCTGCAGCTCTGCTCTACCACACTCTTAGAAAAAAAGGTGCTATCTAGAACCTAAAATGATTATTCGGCTGTCCCCATAGGAGAACCCTTTGAAGAACCCTTTTTGGTTCCAGGTAGAACCATTTTGGTTCCAGGAAGAACCCTTTTGGGTTCCATGTATGACCCTTTCCACAAATAGTTCTACATGGAACCCAAAACGGTTCTACGTGGAACCAAAAAGGGTTCACCCTGGAACCCAAAAGGGTTCTCCTATGGGGATTGCCGAAGAACCCTCTTGGAACACTTTTTTCTAAGAGTGCATTATTCATGTTCCATCAACTAATGTTGACTGAGATGTTGGCTAGTTGCACTCAATGATATCGAAGGGAACATTATTGTTTTATGAACTGGTCAGAGTAAAAACACAGTGTGTGTGTGTGTTAATTGTGTAGTTTATATCAGAGATGGAGTGTTAATAGTGTATATCAGAGCATCTCCTTTGTGCTCCGAAGTGAGCTTTTAACGTCCTCAACAGAATGATCTAGAATAATAAGACGTTATTAGATATATATTAAGTAAACTATATGCTAATGTATGACTAATGAAGGTCATTTGATCTATTAACTGTCATTTGCCTGTGTTCTACTTCTCGGTCTTCTACAGCAGAGTTTAAAAGAAGAAATTATAGGCAGTTTGTATTAAACATTAGTCTTTCTGTGCAACGCATAATATAAACCCTGAATTGTTATGTGAGAAATTATCTTTGAAAACTATGATTTACTCTCGGGGGAGAAAGGTTTATTAAAATTCGCAAAGAATTATCTGAAGAGAGAAAATGTGCAGTTGATTAAAGAGTCCTCGCCTTGAACAACATTAAAGAATAATTAAGATGATTTCACTTCGTAGGCCTATGCATTGGCAGTTATTGTGTGGAGGTGCTTTTAAAAATAGTAAAATTGCTTCTCTGAAGGACTTAATCTCCTATGAATGGTGTTTATATATATGATATGATTTATTTTAAACAAATAATTAAAACACAGTACAACCACACGTGGATACAATGCATTTAAAAATCATAGAGGATAACACTAAAAAGTTACGAAACAAAATACACCATTCATCAATGAACAACAAGTAAAGTATGGAAAACGAATGGAGTTGAAGCAGTATGGAAAAGTCAGTATGGCTTGAAAGGAGGGCGCAGCCAGGGAGAAAGTCAGTCTGTCAGACAAGCCAGGAGCTCTTCATCAAGGCCCATCACTTTGTCCGACGTTCCCAGTTCCTCCATAGTAGCCGCTCCTCTTTACATTTACATTTACGTCATTTAGCAGACGCTCTTATCCAGAGCGACTTACAAAATGGGTAGCTGATGACAGTAAAGCGCCCAACTGGGGAACGCATCGGCTGCAGTAAAGCGCCAGAAATTCAACCACACATCAGCAGTGGTCAGGAACAAACTCTGCCTCTCTGACATCTCAGACACAACAGTCTCCACCTTCCAACCCGCAGGTGAAACAAAAAAGCCGGAGCTGCTGCTGCATTATTTAAATAAAAACATTAAGCCATCCAGCTAGCTAGCTAGATAGCTATCCAAGGGAAACAAACGGATTTAACAGCAAAGTCTTGTAACTTTGACATTGAAGACCTCCATATTTATGTGATCAAAACAGAGATTTATCAACAACAAAAAATATTGATATAAAAATGTAACAAAAAACCCCACTTAAAATGATTAAATATTTACAAAATGTACAGGATGTGTCATCAGCATTCACAACAGTTTGTGGTTAGATGACTCCTGACACTAGGCCTATATGATAACATTGATAACAAATGATAACATTTCTGGGCATTATCACACCAACAAGTCATCTTGTACCCCCAGAATATGAGGAAATATGTCTGTGAGGAGGCTGAGGTACAGTAGGAATTCAATTGGATAACACTGAACCTGTGTGGCTGTACTTTGCTGTATTTCAGTGACCAAAAGTACGCTATATGACAAATCACATAAAGCACATATTACATACATGTCACGCGTGCTGTAGGTGGGTGTAGTGGTGGAATCAAACGCAGAACACCGAAGGATAGTCCAAACAACTTTAGTTAATCTCCAAACAGGAAAAATGACAACACTTGCCCGAAGGCAAAAATACGCACGAAGGCGAATAAGCAAAAAGCGCACTAACAGGTGCGTAACGCTCCAACGCAGTGGAGGAAAGCTCAACCGAGCGAAAGGGCGAAAATAAGCCCAACACACGACAGACCAAAATCAATAACACACAACACTAGACAAACACAACGAGAAACTTATAGGACACTAATTAGGCTAAACGAGAACAGGTGTCACAACAAAACAGACAAAAGCAAACGAACATGAAACATACAACGGTGGCAGCTAGTATTCTGGAGACAACGAACGCCGAAGCCTGCCCGAACAAGGGAGAGAGGCAGCCTCGGCCGAAACCGTGACAGTACCCCCCCCTTGACGCGCGGCTCCAGACGTGCGCCGACTCCGGCCTCGGGGACGACCCGGAGGACGCGGAGCAGGGTGCGTCGGGTGCCCACGATGGAATTCCGTCAGGAGAGACGGGTCCAAAATGTCTCTCCTCGGCACCCAGCACCGCTCCTCCGGACCGTACCCCTCCCACTCCACTAGATATTGGAGACCCCCCATCCGACGTCTCGAATCCAAGATGGACCTCACGGAGTACGCCGGTGCCCCCTCGATGTCCAATGGGGGCTGAGGAGTCTCCCTGATCTCACTTTCTTGGAGTGGGCCAGCTACCACCGGCCTGAGAAGGGACACATGGAACGAGGGGTTAATACTTTTATATTCAACAGGTAGCTGTAATTTGTAACACACCTCGTTCAACCTTCCCAGGACTTTAAATGGCCCTACAAACCGCCGACCCAGTTTCCGACAGGGCAGGCGGAGGGGCAGGTTTCTGGTAGAGAGCCAGACTCGATCACCAGGTGCGTACACCGGTCCCTCACTGCGGTGGAGATCGGCGCTCGCCTTATGACGTCGGAGGGCCCGCTGCAGGTGGACGTGTGCAGCGTTCCATGTCTCCTCCGAGCGCCTCGCCCACTCATCCACCGCAGGAGCCTCGATCTGGCTCTGCTGCCAAGGTGCCAGAACCGGCTGGTAACCCAACACACATTGGAAAGGGGTTAGGTTAGTGGAGGAATGGCGTAGGGAATTCTGTGCCATTTCGGCCCAGGGAACGTACCTTGCCCACTCCTCCGGCCGGTCCTGGCAGTATGTTCTAAGAAACCTACCCACATCCTGGTTCACACGTTCCACCTGCCCATTACTCTCCGGGTGGTAACCCGAGGTGAGGCTCACCGAGACCCCCAACCGCTCCATAAAGGCCCTCCAGACTCTGGAGGTAAATTGGGGACCTCGATCAGACACAATATCCTCGGGTACCCCGTAGTGCCGGAACACATGGGTGAATAGGGCTTCGGCAGTTTGCAGGGCGGTAGGAAGGCCCGGCATGGGGAGCAAACGACAGGCCTTAGAAAACCGGTCCACAACGACCAGTATAGTGGTATTCCCCTGTGAAGGAGGAAGGTCAGTAAGGAAATCCACCGAGAGGTGGGACCATGGTCGTTGTGGAACGGGCAGGGGTAGTAACTTACCCCTAGGCAGATGTCTAGGCGCCTTACACTGGGCGCACACCGAGCAGGAGGAAACATAAACCCTCACATCCCTTGCCAACGTGGGCCACCAGTACTTGGCACTAAGACAGTGCACTGTCCGGCCGATACCCGGGTGTCCAGAGGAGGGTGACGTGTGAGCCCAATAGATCAATCGATCCCGAACCTCGAGCGGAACGTACTTCCGACCCTCCGGGCACTGTGGTGGACTAGGGTCGGTGCGTAACGCCCGCTCGAGCTCAGCATCGACCTCCCACACCACCGGTGCCACCAGACACGACTCCGGCAGTATGGGAGTGGGCTCCACGGACCTCTCCTCCGTGTCATACCGCCGAGACAGCGCATCTGCCTTACCGTTCTGTGACCCAGGGATGTACGTGATCTTAAATGTAAACCGGGTCAAAAACATATTCCATCTAGCCTGCCGAGGGTTTAGCCTCCTCGCTGCCCGGATGTACTCCAGGTTACGGTGGTCCGTCAAAATGAGGAAAGGGTGTTGAGCCCCCTCAAGCCAGTGCCTCCACACCTTTAGGGCCTGTACCACGGCTAACAGCTCCCTGTCCCCTACGTCATAGTTTCGCTCCGCCGGACTGAGCTTCTTGGAATAAAAAGCACAGGGGCGGAGTTTAGGTGGCGCGCCTGACCGTTGTGAAAGCACGGCTCCTATACCGGCCTCAGACGCGTCCACCTCTACCTGAAATGGTAAAGAGGGATCCGGATGTGCCAGCACTGGAGCCGAGGTAAACAGGTCCTTCAGCCTCCCAAACGCCCTGTCCGCCTCGGCAGACCACTGCAGACGCACCGGACCCCCCTTCAAGAGAGACGTGATGGGAGCTGCCACCTGTCCAAAACCCCGGATAAACCTCCGGTAGTAATTCGCAAACCCCAAAAACTGCTGCACCTCCTTCACAGTGGTTGGTGTTTGCCAATTACGCACGGCTGACACCCGGTCTACCTCCATCTTCACCCCTGACGCAGACAACTGATACCCCAAAAAGGAGACCGACTCCTGGAAAAACAGACACTTCTCTGCCTTAACATACAGGTCGTGCTCCACCAGCCTCCGCAACACTCTGCGCACCAGGGCCACATGCTCGACACGGGTAGGCGAGTACACGAGAATGTCATCTATGTACACAACAACCCCCTGCCCCTGCATGTCCCTGAAGATCTCATCCACGAATGATTGGAAAACTGACGGAGCGTTCATCAACCCGTATGGCATGACAAGATACTCGTAATGGCCCGAGGTGGTACTAAAGGCTGTCTTCCATTCATCGCCCTCCCTGATGCGCACCAAGTTGTACGCGCTCCTGAGATCTAATTTAGTGAAGAAACGCGCCCCATGCAAGGACTCAGTCATGGTCGCAATCAGCGGGAGTGGATAACTGTACTTCACCGTGATCTGATTGAGACCACGGTAATCGATGCACGGGCGTAAACCCCCATCCTTCTTCTTCACAAAAAAGAAACTCGAGGACGCAGGGGAAGTGGAAGGCCGTATGTATCCTTGTCTCAGAGATTCGTCTATGTAAGTCTCCATAGCTTTCTTCTCCTCCTGAGACAGAGGATACACATGGCTCCGTGGGAGCGCAGCTCCTGCCTGGAGGTCTATCGCACAATCTCCCTGCCTATGGGGCGGCAACCGCGTCGCCCTCGACTTACTAAACGCGATGGCCAAATCCCCATACTCAGGGGGAACGTGCAATGCGGGCACCTGGTTTGGCCTCTCCACCGAGGTAGCCCCTACGGAAACGCCCAAACATCGACCCACACACTGGGCAGACCACTCCATCAGAGCCCTCTCCTGCCACGAAATAAATGGGTTATGGGTACTCAACCAGGGCATGCCCAGCACCACCGGATACGCAGGAGAGTCAATCAGAAATAGCTGAATCATCTCCTGATGACCCCCCTGCGCACACATCCTAAGTGGCGCAGTGACCTCCCTGATCAAGCCCGCACCCAACGGACGGCTATCTAGGGCATGAACGGGGAAAGGGACATCAACAGGAAGAAGGGGAATCCCTAAGGCTAAACAAAACTTATTATCAACAAAATTCCCAGCCGCGCCTGAATCTACCAGCGCCTTATGCTGGGAATGAGGTGCTACCTGTGGAAAACTCACAGGTATACAGAAATGTGCAACAGAGAGCTCTGGGTGAGTGGGGCGCCTACTCACCTGGAAGGAATCCCCAGTGCGGGACCTGTCGTCCTCTCCCCTAGGAGGCCATCCCCAGCACCTAGCCGCGGTGTGTCCTCCCCGACCACAGTTGGTGCAGGGGATGGACCCCCTAGTAAGCCGACCCCTCCTCTCTCTAGCGCCAGCGCCCCCGAGCTCCATGGGACACGGCTCGGAGGCGCTGGAGGGTGAAATGGACGGACCCCCCTCGGGACGTCCGCGGGTAGCTAGTAGGTTATCCAGCCTGATGGACATGTCGACCAACTGGTCGAACGAGAGGCTGGTGTCCCTACAAGCCAGCTCCCGACGGACGTCCTCTCGTAGACTACATCTGTAGTGATCGACGAGAGCCCGATCATTCCACCCTGCATCTGCCGCTAGAGTACGGAATTCGAGGGCGAACTCTTGGGCACTCCTCCTCCCCTGCCGGAGGAAGACCAGACGCTCCCCCGCCGCTTTCCCCTCCGGGGGATGGTCAAACACCGCCCTGAAGCGGCGGGAGAACTCGTCGTACGTGATGGTGTCCGCGTCGATCCTCCTCCACTCCGCGTTGGCCCATTCCAATGCCTTCCCGGAAAGGCAGGAGATCAGGGCGGACACGCTCTCATGTCCCGAGGGCGCCGGGTGCACGGTGGCCAGGTACAGCTCCACCTGGAGAAGGAATCCCTGACACCCGGCCGCGGTTCCATCGTAGGCCCTCGGGAGCGAGAGTCGGACTCCTCGGGGTTCCGGTGCGGGAATGGGCGGACTGGCCGATGGTGCTGGCAGGGAGGGTGGCGGTGGAGGCGTTCCCCAGCCTCGGATGGTGGTGATCACCTCCTGCAGTGCGGTCCCCATCTGCAGGATCTGGTCCCGTTGTTCCCGGACCTGGTCCTCCAGCGTCGTCTGGGCTGCTGCGGCTCCTGCTGATTCCATTATTGGTGTGTTATTCTGTCACGCGTGCTGTAGGTGGGTGTAGTGGTGGAATCAAACGCAGAACACCGAAGGATAGTCCAAACAACTTTAGTTAATCTCCAAACAGGAAAAATGACAACACTTGCCCGAAGGCAAAAATACGCACGAAGGCGAATAAGCAAAAAGCGCACTAACAGGTGCGTAACGCTCCAACGCAGTGGAGGAAAGCTCAACCGAGCGAAAGGGCGAAAATAAGCCCAACACACGACAGACCAAAATCAATAACACACAACACTAGACAAACACAACGAGAAACTTATAGGACACTAATTAGGCTAAACGAGAACAGGTGTCACAACAAAACAGACAAAAGCAAACGAACATGAAACATACAACGGTGGCAGCTAGTATTCCGGAGACAACGAACGCCGAAGCCTGCCCGAACAAGGGAGAGAGGCAGCCTCGGCCGAAACCGTGACAATACAACAAACACACACATGACATGCATAGAAAATAAAAGGAAATTCCGACACTTTCATATACTCTAGGTAACCAAACGAACTTGAATTATAAAGGGACTCGCACAATAAAAAGCAGGAAGCCACTAAATGTACTTATGCGTTGTGAATCATCATAGATGTGTGTGTTGGCCTCAAGACTTACGTACACTTGATCTCCCCTATTCAGCTGAAGATTAGCTCCATTCACCACTGTGTCAGCAATGTCCTCACTACTGGAATGATCCATAGCAGTGACCACTCTTTGTCAATTTCTGAACGAAGCACACACCATTTTCCGTCCATCCCGTGCATGGCTGTAGAAAGTGAAGAAGTATCTCTGGTGCTGTGAATAAACCTGAATTAAGAGAGGGGGTGTATTACCAACAGTGCATATGCAGTAGATTAACGTACTTCAGATGCATCAACACAAACACACACATGCATACACATACACACAGGTACGTACAAACACAGAAAAACTATTATTGCTCCTTCCTCTTTGTCTCTCCTTCCAAACAACACTGTCAGCCTGGTCGCCACCCAGACACCTCCTCTACCCCCTGCCCCACAGCCTGGCTGCCACCCAGACACCTCCTCTACCCCCTGCCCCACAGCCTGGCCGCCAGCAATGGGGACCCAGACACCTCCTCTACCCCCTGCCCCACAGCCTGGCTGCCACCCAGACACCTCCTCTACCCCCTGCCCCACAGCCTGCCCGCCAGCGACGGGGACCCAGACACCTCTTCTACCCCCTGCCCATTAGGTATCTTAAGGGTTTTGGCGTGATGTTATCCCACTGACGTTCTGAGAATATTCTAAGAACGTTGCGTAATGTCCCAAGGGAACGTTCTCTGGGGGATGTTTGTGTAGTTCCCTGTAAATTCCAAGGATGTCACTGTAGAATTTTAGAAGTCCGCTACACATTCATTACATATAATGCACTAAACAAAAATATAAACGCAACATGCAACAATTTAAAAGATTTTACTGAGTTACAGTTCATATAAGGAAATCAGTCAATTGAAATAAATAAATTAGGCCCTAGTCTATGGATTTCACATGACTGGGAATAGAGATATGCATTTGTTGGTCGCAGATACCTTAAAAAAAAGGTAGGGGCGTGGATCAGAAAACCAGTCAGTATCTGGTGTGACCACCATTTGCCTCATGCAGCGCGGCAAATCTCCTTCGCATAGAGTTGATCAGGCTGTTGATTGTGGCCTGTGGAATGTTGTCCCACTCCAATTCAATGGCTGTGCGAAGTTGCTGGATATTGGTGGGAACTGGAACACGCTGTCGTACACATCGATCCAGAGCATCCCAAACTTGCTCAATGGGTGACATGTCTGGTGAGTATGCAGGCCATATAAGAACTCGGACATTTTCAGCTTCCAGGAATTGTGTGTATTTGTGTATTTTTAACAGAGCTGAGCTTTACTTTGAAGTGCAAATTGTAGGAATAGGCCTACAGGTGAAATCACTCATTGATACAGACATGGTGCCATATCAGAAAGAGGTTGTGAGTTCAAATCCCAGGTGAAGACATGTTAAATAATAATTACTGTATGAATAAACATACACAATGTAATCATGTATGTCAAATATGTAAATTGGAAACACTGTGTGTGGGTGTCCCTAGCATTGACAAAAGACAAAGAGCTGTGACTGGATCAGTGGCTCACCAATCAGGGCCTTGATGGGCTTGGCAACAGTAACAAGGGGTGATGTGTAATTAAACTAGGGTGTGTGTGCCCTGGGTAAAACTTGTTGTTGTTGGGAGAACGTTTCTTTGCGACCATCAGGTGACATCCCTGGGACAAACCGGGATCTAGACGAAACATCCAGGGGACCATGACACAACGTCCTGACGACTTTAAGCGACCATTTCGTGACGTCCCGGAGACGTCCTAACGACTCATTATTGTTTGCAGGGTAGGTCGGTCTTCATTTGGATACAATAAATGTTAATTTGTTTTCAATAGTAAAACGTGTCTGATAATTAACTCTGATTATCTGTGCATGTGACCATGTGGGTGTGTGTTTATGCATGAGTGTTTGCAGTGGTGTAAAGTACCTAAGTAAAAATACTTTAAAGTACTACTGAAGTAGTTTTTTGGGGTATCTGTGCTTTACTTTACTATTTATATTTTTGACAACTTTTACTTTTACTTCACTACATTCCTGAAGAAAATAATTTACTTTTTACTCCATACATTTTCCCTGACACCCAAAAGTACTCATTACATTTTGAATGCTTAGCAGGACAGGAAAAGGGTCCAATTCACACAATTATCAAGAGAAAATCCCTGGTCATCCCTACTGCCTCTGATCTGGCGGACTCACTAAACACACACGCTTCGTTTGTAAATTATGTCTTGAGTGTTGGAGTGTGCCCCTGGCTTTCCGTAAATTAAAAAAACACAAACATGTGCATCCAAGCATGTGCCTGATAAAAAACGTTTTATAAGATGATAATGGATAACTTTCGTAGCTACAAACAGACACTCTCATGATCTTGGAGTTCATAGTTAACTAATGTGTCATGCGTACGTGTGAAAAGTAATTTACCTATACAACACAGGAGGCTGCTGAGGGAAGAATGGCTCATAATAATGGCCGGAACGAAGCAAATGGAATGGCATCAAACACTTGGAAACCATGTGTTTGATGTATTTGTTACCATTCCACTAATTCCGCGCCAGTCATTGCCAGGAGCCCGTCCTCCCCAATTAAGGTGCCACCAGCCTCCTGTGCTATACAACATAAGAGCGATAGCCAACAACGCATTTCCCCATGTTACATTGTGAAATGACAAGATTGACTTATAATCAAAACAACTCAATTAATGTCATTGATTAAATAGTTAATTTATTTTCAAGGGAATAATAACTGAGCAGGTGTGAACATGTCAGAAACAAGATGTCTACCTACCCATCTTAGTCTGTCTAGGAAAAGCCAACATAGATTTCAAATAAGATTTGTAACCATAGATACCACAGAAAAACCAACCAAATCAACAGCAGCTCCATTTAATGTGTTTAATGTGTGACTAAGCAAATCATAAATCACAGGTTTAAATACGACATGAATTACCATCCGCATTCATTGCATTTCTGAACAGATAAATGATGAAACATGTTCAAAACAACCACTTCAATCAAGTTACTCATAAATCAATGGCATTAACTATTTTAAAACAAATACTACATTTTTACAAAGATGGAAGGTTAAATCAAAGAAAGACATGAGGCAGTTATACACACACACACACACATATCATTTGCATATTAGCCTTTTCTTCTACAGTTGACCAGCTGAAGTATTCATTTGCATGAGTGAAATAATTTGCATACACAATTTGAGAGAACCACTCAAATAATTTGATTGTTGACCATAAAATACCTTAAGACAATTGATTTTACCGTCAGTCAGAGACACCTAAAAGTGGACATTATGACAGAACGCTATAAGAAAGGATAGTTGTCAGAGTTTTGTAACAGAGAAAGAAATCAAAACAAACAACACAGCTGACCAGTTGATCCTGATCAATATTCACATTTCAGTATCATCAAAATCCAGAGAGGACAGTCTAGCCATAGAAACAGGTGGGTAGTGCCACATACTACAAGGCATTTGTTGGCATAATGTCTTTAAAATGGGATCCTCAACAGTTAAAATACATTGTGTACTACATAATGTCATTTATTTTCACAAAGACAGTCCTTTATTTCAATATTTCATTACAAATAAGGGAAACACCTAGTGAGGGAAAAAAGTATTTGATTCCCTGCTGATTTTGTACGTTTGCCCACTGACAAAGAAATGATCAGTCTATAATTTTAATGATAGGTTTATTTGAACAGTGAGAGACAGAATAACAACAAAAAAATCCAGAAAAACACATGTAAAAAATGTTATAAATTGATTTGCATTTTAATGAGGGAAATAAGTATTTGACGCCTCTGCAAAACATTACTTAGTACTTGGTGGCAAAACCCTTGTTGGCAATCACAGAGGTCAGACGTTTCTTGTAGTTGGCCACCAGGTTTGCACACATCTCAGGAGGGATTTTGTCCCACTCCTCTTTGCAGATCTTCTCCAAGTCATTAAGATTTCGAGGCTGACGTTTGGCAACTCGAACCTTCAGCTCCCTCCACAGAGTTTCTATGGGATTAAGGTCTGGAGACTGACACTCCAGGACCTTAAAGTGCTTCTTCTTGAGCCACTCCTTTGTTGCCTTGGCCGTGTGTTTTGGGTCATTGTCATGCTGAGGGAAGGAGGTTCTCACCCAAGATTTGACGGTACATGGCCCCGTCCATCGTCCCTTTGATGCGGTGAAGTTGTCCTGTCCCCTTAGCAGAAAAACACCCCCAAAGCATAATGTTTCCACCTCCATGTTTGACGGTGGGGATGGTGTTCTTGGGGTCATAGGCAGCATTCATTTTCCTCCAAACACAGCAAGTTGAGTTGATACCAAAGAGCTCCATTTTGGTCTCATCTGACCACAACACTTTCACGCAGTTCTCCTCTGAATCATTCAGATGTTCATTGGCAAACTTCAGACGGGCATGTATATGTGCTTTCTTGAGCAGGGGGACCTTGCGGGCGCTGCAGGATTTCAGTCCTTCACGGCGTGGTGTGTTACCAATTGTTTTATTGGTGACTATGGTCCCAGCTGCCTTGAGATCATTGACAAGATCCTCCCGTGTAGTTCTGGGCTGATTCCTCACGATCATTGCAACTCCACGAGGTGAGATCTTGCATGGAGCCCCAGGCCGAGGGAGACTCCCTTTAAGAGTGTGTTCCTAATCTCAGCTCGTTACCTGTATAAAAAGACACCTGGGAGCCAGAAATCTTTCTGATTGAGAGGGGGTCAAATACTTATTTTCCTCGTTAAAATGCAAATCAATTCATAACATTTTTGACATGCGTTTTTCTGGATTTCTTTGTTATTATTCTGTCTCTCACTGTTCAAATAAACCTACCATTAAAATTATAGACTGATCATTTCTTTGTCAGTGGGCAAACGTACAAAATCAGCAGGGGATCAAATACTTTTTTCCCTCACTGTATTATACCACATCATTACTATCAAATTGTCTATCAAATTGATGTCTTCTCGTTGGGTTTGAGGGGACAACTAGTGGGTGGGGCCATGCTATTCATGAGAGTCATGTGGTTGGGTAGTCTCAGGCTGTGATTGGTTAGTCATGTTGCTCCTCCTCCTTTAGGGTGACGATGGCGTTAGTATGAGTGCTCACATCCAACTCTTTCAAAATGGTGTCTTCCCCCCCTCCCCTCTATTTCCTCTCCCCCCTCCATGTCCTCCTCCTCCTCTCCCTCTATCTGTCCAGCGGGATCTATGGTTCCTCCCTCCTCCCTCTCCCCTGCAGTTCTCTCAGGCTGGGTTGGGCCTGCTCCAATACAGAAGAGCAGGTCCTGATCCTTGTGGTGTTGGTTGTGATTTTCCCTGTGGCTGGGAAGTTGGTTGTGGTGGATCTCACTGTAGTCCTGTCTATGGTACTGGTGAGTGTAGCTGTGGGGGTGGCAGTGGAAGAAGCTGAGGATGGTGTGTTTGGGCAGGCCCAGCTGAGCTGACAGGGTGTGGACAGCC
Source organism: Coregonus lavaretus (assembly GCF_964263955.1). Taxonomy (NCBI): domain Eukaryota; kingdom Metazoa; phylum Chordata; class Actinopteri; order Salmoniformes; family Salmonidae; genus Coregonus; species Coregonus lavaretus. The sequence goes on along the minus strand of NW_028163025.1, from coordinate 17,110 downwards.
TCCTCGTCTGGGTTCAGACCCACTTCCTGGATGAAGCTCTGCAGGATCCCCTGCGCCTCCCGGGACACCCGCAACCCCTCCCCCCCCTCACCATTACACCCACCAACGCCCTCCCCGTTACTCTGTCTGGCCCCCGACCAACCTCCCTCACCCCCCTCCTTGTCATTACTACCCCCAGCCCTACTCCTACTGCCCCGGCCAGTAATGTCCTCTCCCTTCCCATCATCCTTACTACCCCCCAACCAGGTCCTCAGTTGGCCCCCACCCCCCTCAGTCTCGGCTGGTGATGCTGTGGACGGTTGCCGTGGAGGCAGGCGAGGCCCCGCCTGGGGCTGCAAGGGCTGCTGGGACAGAGGGGTCAGGAGTCGTTGATGGTGTTGCTGTGGCAACGGGGAGTGGTGTTGGAGCTGGTGGAGACAGATGGAAGTGAAGTTATAAACAAACCAACGGGAGCTGATGATAGGCCGTGTTATAGGAGGAGAGGGTCAAGTACCAAACTAGACGTATGAACACTATCGTCAAACAGCTACACAACTCTGCATTCAATTATGTACATATGCATGTGTAATGCATGTACATTTACGGAGTAGAATTATGTGTTTGTGTTGTGTGTGCGCACTTCCATCCGTGTACGTGTGTGTGTAGGCTATACACGGTAGACGGACCTGTGTGTTGTCGTTGACTAGCTGTGTGAGTCTGTCTGTACAAAGTTCTTTTTGTGTTTGTATTGACTGTGTATGACTGTATGAGTGTGTGTATGTACAGATGTAGGATCTTAATTTGACCAGCATTGTCATAGCAAAACAATCCTGCAGCAACAGGATTTTAATGTTTAGTCCATAATGTTGCTTGATCTGGATGTTAGGCTATTAGCTGGCAAAAATTAGGCTACATGAAAAGTGCAATAATGTTAATATGACCGTGTGTTAGTGCAGGTTTTCAGTGAATGTATGTAAATCAGAAAACTCATTTGCATTTGCTGCGGCGCAGGAAAATTCTCAGCAACAACAGAGTGATCAAATTAAGATCCTACATATGTACAGGCTATACAGAGTAGACTGACCAGTGTGTTGTCGTTGACTAGCTGTGTGAGTCTGTCTGTACAGTGATGCTGCAGAGCGTTGCTCTCCTGTTCGTAGATGGCATCTCGTTCCGTCTGGGCCAGACTCAGGAAGCGCCTGATCATACATAGGTTCTCCCACAGGGTCCGGTTCTCCGGGGACGGATCCTCCTTCCAGCGCAGCAGCTCACACAGCCAGCCCTGCACAACACAACACACATATCAGAACCCAGTCAGAGAACCCATAGAAAAGGAACCTTTTCAGAACCCATTCAATAAAATAAAATGTTATTCGTCACATGCTTCGTAAACAACAGGTGTGGACTAACAGTGAAACGCTTACTTACGGGCCCTTCCCAACAATGCAGAGAGAATTAAATAGAGAAATAATATAAAAGTAAAACACGTAATAATACAAGTAATAATAGATACACAATGAGTAACAATAACGTGGTTATATACAAGGGGTACCAGTACCGAGTCGATGTGCAGGGGTACGAGGTCATTGAGGTAGATATGTACATATAACTAGGAATAAAGGGACAGATAGTAAACAGTAGCAGCAGCGTATTTGATGAGTCAAAAAAGTTAGTGCAAACAGGTTCAATACCGATATTTCGGGTAGCTATTTGGTTAATTATTTAACTAACTATTTAGCAGTCTTATGGCTTGGGGGTAGAAGCTGTTCAGGGTCCTGTGGTTTCAGACTTGGTGCATCGGTACCGCTTGCCGTGCGGTAGCAGAGAGAACAGTCTATGACTTGGGTGGCTGGAGTCTTTGACAATTTGTAGGGCCTTCCTCTGACACCGCCTGGTATAGAGGTCCTGGATGGCAGGAAGCTTGGCCCCAGTGATGTACTAGGCCGTACGCACTACTCTCTGTAGCGCCTTGCGGTCGGATGCCAAGCAGTTGCCATACCAAGCGGTGATGCAGCCAGTCAAGATGCTCTCGATGGTGCAGCTGTAGAACTTTTTGAGAATCTGAGGGTCCATGCCAAATCTTTTCAGCCTCTTAAGGGGGAAGAAGATTGTCGTGCGCTCTTCACGACTGTGTTGGTGTGTTTGCACCATGATAGATCCTTAGTGATGTTGACACCGAGAAACTTGAAGCTATCGACCCGCTCCACTACAGCCCCGTCAAGTAAGATACTAAAATACAGTATACTATCTTTAGTAAATATACTAAAACAGATATTCTGTGCTTTTCATGAGTAGAAAACAACAGTGTTATTAATGCTTTATATAAAGGAACTACAGTTCAAACTCATAGCAGAACCCTTGTCTCTATTAAGAGCTGGAAAGGGGGAGGAGACAGAGAGGGAAAGTAGCAGCAGGGCCAGGCTCTTGTCCTCTACACGATTACTGTGGTACACACACACCTGGCCGTAGTCCAGCACTAGCACAAAAAGCCATCCAGATGCAGTGAGCAGATACATTACACAGCTCCAACATGGTGCTGCCTGCCAAACAGACCTACACTAACGTGAGCTGAGAGGATAGTATGAGAGAGAGGAGGAGAAAGAGGGGAAGAGAAAGAGAGAGGGAGGGGAGAGAGGGAGAGAGAGGGAAGGTGGGGTTTGAGAGAGAGAAAGAGGCAGAGGGAGAGAGAGGGAAAGCGAGGTGGAGTTTGAGAGGGAGAGAGGGGGGAAACCAAAAGAGATTAAACAGCAGCCCAGCAGGGGTAGAGTACCACCTGTCAGTGTAATGGCATTGACCTCAACATGACCTTTACAGAGCAGAACAACCTGATCCCCACTGTAGTACTTTATACTGGACAGGAGAGAGAGAGCGAGAGAGAGCGAGAGAGCGAGAGAGAGATGGATGGATGGATAGATGGAAAGAGTGGTATATGGAAAGAGAGGGACAGAGAGCAAGAGGGGTAGATTGAAAGAGAGGCAGAGAGAAAGAGAGAGAGAGAACGAGAGACAGAGAGAACGAGAGACAGAGAGACAGAGAGGCAGAGAGAAAGAGAGCTCAACAGATGAAATCCCTCCATTCCACTGAGGAGGGAAATGATCCCCAAAACAAAAGGCAATAACAAGCTTATGGTTCTGCCTTGAAAACAAGCACAATAAAACCACCAGTGTTTATGTGTGTTGGCACGCATGTGTGTGTTTGTGTGTATGTTTGTGTGTCTGCATTCCTGTGTGTGCATGTGTGTAAATAATCTGGCCTTTTCTACACAGCCAGTTACTGCCCAATGTGGCTCTGTGTACAGATGGTATCATAAATTCACACACATACAAAATCTGATAAAGGTACTTGTGGGAGTGTGTGTGTGTGTTACGCATTTGCTAATATCAGTCTGAAATATACGTTTCCCTCTCAGTCCAAGAGGGAGGAGGGGAACTATGTTAAAAAAATAAAAAAATGTATGGGATTGCTTCCATAGGCATCCCTCCAGTCAGTGAGTACCATACCCTCTCTTTTTTGTGTTTGTGTGTGTGTTCGTGTGTGTGTGCGTGAGTACCTGACTCTTGGAGGCGGCCATCTTGGCGAACATGGCCTGAGACACCTTGGCTCTCTTCATCTCCTGTTGGATCTCCTCATAGATAGAACTGTTGATATTTAGAACACATCCCTCGCTCTTCACCCCTCTGTTTATTACTGCTATTGCTACTGGGGACAGCCTCGCCTGCAGGGGGGACAGAGGGGGAGACAGAGAGGGGGAGAGAGGGGTTAGAGAGAGGGGTAGGGGGGGTTAGAGAGAGAGAGAAAGTAGGTGGAGCGAAAGGGAGGTTAAAGGGGGGGGGGGGTTAGAGAAAGAGAGAGAGAGGTTAGAGAGAGCAAGGGGGAGAGAGAGAGAGGGACGGGATTATCCTTACTATAGGGATGCCTATGGAAACCCGGGAGTGCCAATCTTCAGCCTTGACAAAGTTTCCCTCTTCCTTTCTGGTCTGAAACATCAGAGGAATATATCTTAGACTGGCATGAACAAGATATAACTTCAACACACACACGCCCTTCTATGTCTGTCTGACCTGTGTGGGGCGTGGTGGGGTAGTGTTGTTGGGTGAATGGTTGATAGTGGTCGACACGGTCAGACTCCTCTCTCTCTCCTCCTGGTAGATGCGGTCTCGGACGCCCTCAGTTAGCTGGAGGAAACTCTGCATGGACCGCAGGTTGACCAGGAGAGACTGAGACGCACTTTTAGGATCCTCCTCCTTACGCAGGATCTCAGACAGCAGGCCCTGACACACAGACATAGAAAGACACATTAAGACAAGATACACACCATAGAAATAGAATGACTATGTTACCCACTATCAGGTACATACATCCTAAGAGGGGATACACCGGGGGCGTCGCAAAACACATAAATCACTGTATTAACCTGGGCCAGGGTTCCTCCCGAAGAGAACGTTGAAGACCACTGATTTAAATGAATGGAAGCATCTATGCGTGGCAAGTTACACGTCCAGTGTACCAGCCCTGTAACGTTGACCAGGTCAAGAGACACTCAGACAGATCATTTCTGATAAATATACATTATTAACAAGTTTCGTACTAAAACAAAACTGTCTGAGGGCCATTTAGACAGCACACGTCTTCACAGGTTGTATTTTTCTCTTCAAAGAGTAAACACAGCCAGCTCCAGACACCTTCTAAAGCTCTGCTATTAAACTGATGAGTCCCTTATTAAGTTATTATCTGTCTGCTCCTGCTCTTACAGCAGTCAGAAACGCTTCTGTAAGATGGGGGCTCATCCCTCCCTCCCCACACACATACACACACACACCAGCAATTAAGCCTTTACACTCCAATTGGGTCCTCACACGCCAAGCCCCGCTCACTCTACCCCTTGGCACCATGCCCAGGTGAGACATTCCTACCCCGCCACACCCCCTTTTACCTGGCTGCAGAGCCCCGTTGTCACGGCGACCGAGGAATGCAAGGGCGGGAGGCTATTATGACAGCCTTTGATAATTATAATGACACCCATGATGATGCTGGTGATAATGATGGTAATAATAACAGTGGTTTAGGTCTCTCTAGAAACTATTCATGTGAGTGCCTTCTAACTGCAGGAGCACAGGACAGACAGAAGGAGAGAGGGGGAGGGAGGCAGACAGAAAGGAGAGAGAGGTATCAAATGGGGAGAGGGGGAGAGATGAAAATCGAACAAGAAAACTAGGGATAGACCAGTCACATGGAGACACAAAATGGATACAGAGAGAGCATGAAATAGAGTAGGAAATATAAAAAGAGAGGAAGATAGAGAGAGATGGACAGAGAGTGATCAAGAGATTGAGAGAGAGAAAGAGTAATGGAGTGAATCGAGGGATGGAAAAATTGGAGAGGTAGAGACTCTGGGGGTGTGTGATTAGAGAGGCAGAGACTATCTGAGGGAGTGTGGTTAGAGAGGTAGGGGTAGAGACTCTCTGAGGGAGTGTGATTAGAGAGGTAGAGACTGAGGGAGTGTGATTATAGGGAGAGGTGGACTCTCTGGGGGAGTGTGATTAGAGGGAGAGGTGGAGACTCTGAGGGAGTGTGATTAGAGGGAGAGGTGGAGACTCTGAGGGAGTGTGATTAGAGAGGTAGGGGTAGAAACTCTCTGGGGGAGTGTGATTAGAGAGGTAGAGACTGAGGGAGTGTGATTATAGGGAGAGGTGGACTCTCTGGGGGAGTGTGATTAGAGAGGTAGAGACTCTGAGGGAGTGTGATTAGAGGGAGAGGTAGAGACTCTCTGGGGGAGTGTGATTAGAGGGAGAGGTAGAGACTCTCTGGGGGAGTGTGATTAGAGGGAGAGGTAGAGACTCTCTGAGGGAGTGTGATTATAGGTAGAGGTAGAGACTCTGAGGGAGTGTGATTATAGGTAGAGACTCTCTGGGGGAGTGTGATTAGAGGGAGAGGTAGAGACTCTGAGGGAGTGTGATTAGAGGGAGAGGTAGAGACTCTCTGGGGGAGTGTGATTAGAGGGAGAGGTAGAGACTCTCTGAGGGAGTGTGATTATAGGTAGAGGTAGAGACTCTGAGGGAGTGTGATTATAGGTAGAGACTCTCTGGGGGAGTGTGATTAGAGGGAGAGGTAGAGACTCTGAGGGAGTGTGATTAGAGGGAGAGGTAGAGACTCTCTGGGGGAGTGTGATTAGAGGGAGAGGTAGAGACTCTCTGGGGGAGTGTGATTATAGGTAGAGATAGAGACTCTCTGGGGGAGTGTGATTAGAGGGAGAGGTAGAGACTCTCTGAGGGAGTGTGATTAGAGGGAGTGGTAGAGACTCTCTGAGGGAGTGTGATTATAGGTAGATACTCTCTGAGGGAGTGTGATTAGAGGGAGAGGTAGAGACTCTGAGGGAGTGTGATTAGAGGGAGAGGTAGAGACTCTCTGAGAGAGTGTGATTAGAGGGAGAGGTAGAGACTCTGAGGGAGTGTGATTAGAGGGAGAGGTAGAGACTCTCTGAGGGAGTGTGATTAGAGGGAGTGGTAGAGACTCTCTGAGGGAGTGTGATTAGAGGGAGAGGTAGAGACTCTGAGGGAGTGTGATTAGAGGGAGAGGTAGAGACTCTGAGGGAGTGTGATTAGAGGGAGAGGTAGAGACTCTGAGGGAGTGTGATTAGAGGGAGTGGTAGAGACTCTCTGAGGGAGTGTGATTATAGGTAGAGACTCTCTGAGGGAGTGTGATTAGAGGGAGAGACTCTCTGAGGGAGTGTGATTAGAGGGAGAGGTAGAGACTCTCTGAGGGAGTGTGATTAGAGGGAGAGGTAGAGACTCTCTGAGGGAGTGTGATTAGCTGGCCCAGCAGCTGCTCCACCGCTGGCATGAGTTCCTACTGCAGAGAAGAGCTGGGACAAACACACACACACACACACACACACACACACACACACACACATGCGGCAAAAGGACATGCCAAGAGCTAATCACCACGCACACGCGCACACACATCATGACATCAACCCCTCCTTCTCTCCCACCACTCATGAATCCCTAACCCCTAGTTTACAGCACAGTCCCATACATCCAGTACCCCCCTGTCCCTGTCTGTCCCATACCTGGGTCCTGTTAAAGGCCACGCGGGCGAACACAGCCTGGGAGATACCTGCTCTCTTCAGCTCCTCTCTCACCCACTGGTAGATCTCACATGAGATGTCTGATGGTCCACACACCTGGCTCTGGGACCCAGACCCGGGTCCTGGTGGTCCAGCCTGGGGCTGGGGGTCGGGGGCCTTGGCTAGGGCCAGGGAGGGGGGAGGCCTCCCCACAGGGGGGTGGTTGAGGAACTGCTGGGGGGAGGTGGAGACAGATACAGACAGGCTCTGCTGGGCTAGCATACGGCTAACTGCATACTGCTGGTTGAGGAACTGGGCCATGACTATCTGTTGGGGGGTGACTAGCTGGGGGCTGAGGGGGGCGGTCACCAGCCCTGGGGGGCAGAGACTTGGGGCCAGACAGCCACGGACAGAAATGTGGGCGGCTCCCCCGTGAGGGAAGAGGAGGGGCGAGGAGTCGGCCTGTTCGGCTGTGCTGCCTGGGATTGGTTGATGAGTAAAGGTCAGATGGGTGGAGCCCGGTTGAGATTGGTCAGAGAAGCTATCAATCTCTGAAGTGAGGAAGAGAGTAAGAAATAGAGGGATGGAGGAAGAGAGCGGAGTTAGTATAAAAAACCACACCTACTATTTGCCAACATTAGCACTGATGATGACTATAGGTGAACTACCCTTTTAAGCCCTCCTGTAGTCTTACCCATGATGCCTTTGGTCTTCCTGAAGTGCTTATACCAGCGGCCAAACTCGTGGCACTTGGTGGCCGAGACATTTGCATAGTAGGTGCTGTTCACAATGGAGGAGATCATACTCTAAGAGACGGGGACAAAATACAAAAAGTCATAACAGTGGCAGGGAAAAGCATTATGAATACTGATCCACAATCATCAGATCAATGCATAATACAGTAATAATACAAGAACATGTTATATACGCTAGCCTGGGGGACAGTCTATTCTCCTCTTCCTAACAGAGCAGAGGAACTGTGTAATACTTCCATTTGAAGTCAGAATATAAAAAATGAAATATACAACAGTATTAAAAAGAGAGACAAAGAGGTAACGATTCTCATTTTAAATCATCGTTCTGTCTCTCATTTTACCAGTCTCCATTTTTCTCTCAGCATCTGTTATGAGTCTCAGCTGAACACAGAACGTGTGATAATAATGAACTCAGATCTGTGTTATTAAAACACACCCCCAGGTAAACTCTGTAATAAAGACAGATGAGTGTGTGTGTGTGTGTGTGTGTGTGTGTGTGTGTGTCGCCTCAACTAAGTGCAATCTGTCGTTTAAGGAACTGAAGCCGAAAGTAATAACAGATCACACACACAGGGTTTTCTCCCAAGACAATCCTGTGCCATCTTTACATCTGATTACACCTTCTATCTTCATATGTATTCTAATCTGCTCCAGAGGGAGAGAGAGGGGGAGAGAGGGAGAGAGAGAGAGAGAGAGGGAGAGAGGGGGATGGGACAACACATAAACATGTACATAAAGAGAGAGAGAGAATATGAAAAGAGAGAAATGTCTGTTTATTAGACCGAGGCTGTAGTTGCAGCCCTCAGGGTGAATAACAGACAGACTATTTTGATTGTTATAAATATTCACAAGACACATCCATCTGTTCTTCTACAGCAGGTGCCTCTACGCTTTGTTCCTTCACCATAATGTGTGTATGTGTGTGTGTGTGTGTGTGTGTGTGTGTGTGCGTGCGTGTGTGTGAGTGAGGTCGACTGGGATCAAACTCAGGTCCCCTGACTGCATGTTACAAGACTGGTTTAGCCCACTGAGCTAAAGCCTGGGCTTGCAACAGTGTGAGATACACACACAGACAGGGAAAGCGAGAGATTGACTAGGAAGAGTGAGAGAGAGAGATGGTAGCAGAGGGATACAGTGGGACAGTATATGCCAGCAGAGCTGTATGTCTCAAAAAGCAGCATAGCTCTTTAAAAGATAAACATCTTTACCTTATATCTCTCAGCAATGTAGACTACCCATCTCAATAGGTGTGTGTGTGAGAGTTGTGTGTACATGTCAAAGCTAAAAAAGGTCAAATAGGGGGTGCTTATATTTGTCCTGGTTCACACATGTACAAGTGTGTGGTGAGAAATTGAAATGTAATTTGCATATCCTATTCCACCTAAGACACCCTCGGAGAGTGTTGTCACGAACAGGTGTGTGTGTACGGGCGTACGTGTTCATGCCTGTGTGTGTGTGTACCTGGGACAGAGGGCACTCTTTGGCCAGTGAGCTCTGGTTCATGTCTCTCAGTAGCTCCTTCAGGGCGTTTCTCACTGTAGAGTGACTCCACTGTGCTGGAGGGAGTTCCTCCAACCTGGGACAACTGGAGAGAGAAGGAGAGGGGGCGGGTGGGATAGAGAAAGAGAGAGAGAGAGGAGGAGAGGAAGATAGAGAGAGAGAGAGAGGGGGGAGTGAGGGTTAGATGGGGGCGATAGGGGGAAAGATAGAGGGGTGAATGGAGAGGGAGAGGGGGAGAGAGAGACAAATGGAGAGATAGAAGAAGAGTGGGTGGAAGAGAAGTACATTGAAAAATGAATAAATATGCTGTCTGAAATCCAATACAAGACATTACTGAGTACCACTCTCCATATTTTCAAGCATAGAGGTGGCTGCATCATGTTATGTGTATGATTGTAATCGTTAGGTCTAGGGAGTTTTTTAGGATGAAAAAGAAACGGAATGGAGCTAAACACAGACAGAATCCTAGAGGAAAACCTGGTTCAGTCTGTTTTCCACTAGACACTGGGAGATTCATTCACCTTTCAGCAGGACAATAACCTAAAACACAAGGCCAAATCTACACTGGAGTTGCTTCCCAAGAAGTCAATGAACGTTCCTGAGTGTCCGAATTACAGTTTTGACTTAAATCTTCTGGAAAATCTATGGCAAGACCTAAAAAACAACCATTTGCTAGAGCAAGAACAATTTTGAAAAGAATAATGGGCAAATGTTGCACAATCCAGGTATGGAAAGCTCTTAGAGACTTACCCAAAAAGACCCACAGCTGTAATCACCGCCAAAGGTGCTTCTACAAAGTATTGATTCAGGGGTGTGAATACTTATGTCAATGAGATATTTCTGTATTTCATTTTCAATAAATGTGCAAATATTTAAAAAAAAAACATATTTCCACTTTGGCATTATGGGGTACTGTGTGTAGATGGGTGAGAAAAAAAACAATTTCATCCATTTTGAATTCAGGCTGTAACACAACACAATGTGGAACAAGTCAAGGTGTATGAATACTTTCTGAATGCACTGTACCACCTTTTTTTCTAAGAGTGTATGTGCCTGTGTGTGTGTGTGTGTGTGTGTGTGTGTGTTCCTATGTGTATGTGCCTATGTCTCCTGGTGGTAGTGATTAGTTCATTACTTCACACAACACATACGAAACTGGTGCAAGTGCCAGAACCTCTTTGGTTGCTCCACCCCCCTTCTCTCGGCAAGTCTCATGTCTATCGACCAAATGTCCCATTCCCTTCCGGAATTCTAAAGATGCAGAACGCCGCCAAATTGTGATTCATCCTAATAAACAGTGAAGTTCCTCGTTAGACGTCGCATCCTATAGTCTGTTGACAGACGTTAAAATACAATTTATGTTACGTATGTCTGTCCACAAGAGATTCTGGTGTACCTGGTGAGCTGGATCTTGAGGGTGGTGACATGGTAGAGGTCCTGCAGCATGTCAGCCACAGTGGCATCAGGAGCATCAGTCACACAGGACAGAGGGACAGGGTTCCACCTACCCACCTGGATCAAACCTATAGACACACAGACACACAGACACACACACACACACACACACAGACAGACAGACACAGACAGACACAGACACACACATTGTTACAAACAATGACACTGGAGGAAGAGCAGGTGTGTGTGTGTGTGTGTGTGTGTGTGTGTGTGTGTGTGTGTGTGTGTAGTGTACCTTTTGCCTGTGCTGCTGAGCTGTGAGAGTAGCCCAGGGCCAGTAGAACCATCTCTATCAGCTGGTTAAACAGCAGGTCTCTCCTAACCAGTACAAACTCTGCATGCTCCTCTCGCCTCTCAGCCTCCACTGCCGAGACCGGGCTCTCTCTGTGCTCTACCACACACAGCACAGGCAGCAGGCTCCCTGTTATGACGGACACACAGCACAGCCAATCACATCACAGCATTCAGATAGAAGCAGAGGGCATGAGAAATTAATAGGTAAAAGTTGCCAACCCTTGCAATGAATGCACACTCTCTCTCCTCTATTCACCCATTCCTCCCTTTCTCATCTCCTCCCCTCTTCTTTTCAGTCCTACCTCTCTTATGCCAGTTCTTGGGTTGTGTTGCGTGTGTCATGGGTTTGGGGGCCAGGGTGGGGGCTCTGGCCCCTGGGCTCCCTTGTCTCGTCCTGCCCTGGTGTGGCCCTGGGGGTCCCTCGCCAGCGTTCAGCTCCAGGCGGGACAGTTTGGCAGGTGGGGGCCAGGAATCCCCATTACCAGGTGAGTCACAGCCCTCTGACACATGGCCGCCATCACACTGTTGGGGGTCCATCACACTAACACCCAGCCCGTACGCACCTGAGAGAGAGAGAGAGAGACACATTGGAAAGAACAAACAAAAAAACAGAGCAAACTAGAATGCTATTTGGCCCTAAACAGAGAGTACACAGTGGCAGAATACTTGACCACTGTGACTGACCCAAACTTAAGGAAAGCTTTGACTATGTACAGACTCAGTGAGCATAGCCTTGCTATTGAGAAAGGCCGCCGTAGGCAGACCTGGCTCTCAAGAGAAGACAGGCTATGTGCACACTGCCCACAAAATGAGGTGGAAACTGAGCTGCACTTCCTAACCTCCTGACAAATGTATGACCATATTAGAGACACATATTTCCCTCAGATTACAGCGATCCACAAAGAATTCGAAAACAAACCCAATTTTGATAAACTCCCTTATCTACTGGGTGAAAAACCACAGTGTGCCATCACAGCTGCAAGATTTGTGACCTGTTGCCACAAGAAAAGGGCAACCAGTGAAGAACAAACACCATTGTAAATACAACCCATATTTATGTTTATTTATTTTCCCATTTGTACTTTAACTATTTGCACATTGTTACAACACTGTATATATACATAATATGACATTTGAAATGTCTTTATTCTTTTGAAACTTCTGAGTGTAATGTTTACTGTTAATATTTATTGTTTATTTCACTTTTGTTTACTATCTACTTCACTTGCTTTGGCAATGTTAACACACGTTTCCCATGCCAATAAAGCCCTTAAATTGAAATTGAAATTGAATTGAATTGAATTGAATTGAGAGAGAGAGAGAGAGAGAGAGAGAGAGAGAGAGAGAGAGAGAGAGAGAGAGAGAGAGAGAGAGAGAGAGAGAGAGAGAGAGAGAGAGAGAGAGAGAGAGAGAGAGAGAGAGAGAGAGAGAGAGAGAGAGAGAGAGAGAGAGAGAGAGAGAGAGAGAGAGAGAGAGAGAGAGAGAGAGAGAGAGAGAGAGAGAGAGAGAGAGAGAGAGAGAGAGAGAGAGAGAGAGAGAGAGAGAGAGAGAGAGAGAGAGATGGGGGCGATAGGGGGAAAGAGAGTCCTTGAGTTCATTTGAGAACATTAGGGACTGTTCAAAAAATTTACTGGGGGGATGTCATTGAAAAAAAAAAAAATCCCCAACGTTACAAATATTTTCGCATGACCATCCCCTTGAACTGTAAAAAAAAATTGCCCACCCTCCCCGCTCATAACATTAACTAGAAAATAATGACTACCACCACAAATAACAATAACTGTAGCAACCCTGTGTTTATAAACGTGGATATCGACTTGCCCACTTCTGCATGGTTTTGTGGCACAGTTGATGCCACACAAGCTGCTGGCCAGAAGGTTGAGGGTCCGCCGAGCACCACGGACGAGCTCACTCTCCCTGCCTGTCCCATTACACTACGATCAGAGCCGGCTGCAGACAATTTTCAGCTAGGTGGAAATCAGATTTTGATGCTATATTTATATCAAATATATGCAACAAATTTTCCACCAACAGGTTTCTGTGCCAATGCACCACACACAACCAATAAGCAACGCAACATACCGATGACCAACTTTGAGCGCTTCATCACTGACTTTGAGCGCCTTTTAAGATGAGGGAGAATTATTTTGGTTTTTATGAGCATTGCCTTATTTCTATTACAGCATATTGGATGACTGTCATTCATATTCCATTCACCCAGTTCAATGTAACATCGATAGGTTTAGGCTACTACAGGATAATTGTCCCTGTACCCATCATGAGGTTGCTACAACCTAGCCTATGAATGAAAGTTTACAACGTAGGTGCACAGGTCTAGAGAATTTTTAGTAATCAAGGTGACAGACAGTGAGTGAGACATTCAATAAAGCCTTTCACACTCTTGCCTGCATCTAGCTGATCTAGGGTGTAATCATTAGTCCAACAGTTGCAAATGAGAGTTCCTATTGGACACACTCAGGTATGTTTATCCCCGTTTCGATCCGTTTGCTTCCATTTAAGAAACGTTTTTCAACAGAATTGTTGGAATGACTACACCCCTAATCACATGCAAACAGTTCCCTTTCATAGCAGCCACATACAAACAGCATGATCACTTTGCTCATTGTATATACTGCAGAATTCCTTCTCGCAACTATCTATGCGCTCTCACCTTTTCCTTTCGCTTGTGGACTTCAGTGCACAACACATCAGCTGTCTGTGACCAGGCGAAAAAACCTTTCCAAGCCAAACCATATCATGACCGCTAACCTCTACACACAGCCTACATTGTTGTCATGTCATAGTCAACTAGAACTACTAGACCTAACGCGTTAGTAAACCCGGTACATTTTACATTTACATTTAGGTCATTTAGCAGACGCTCTTATCCAGAGCAACTTACAGTTAGTGAATGCATACATGTTGGTTTTTTTTGTGTTTTTTTTTCATACTGGCCCCCCGTGGGAAACAAACCCACATCCCTGCCGGCCAAACCCTCCCCTACCTTGGACAACGCTGGACCAATTGTGCGCCGCCCATGGGTCAGTACAGTCATGCAGTACAGTGTACAGTCAGAAAGCAGTTAAGCAGTTACAACGGCGGGCCCCGGTGGCAATACATTAATAAAACCAAAAGCTTAGCCCTAGCCAGCTAGCTAACATAGCATCCCGGGTGTTTGAGTAGGCTAAACTAGCTAGCTTTATTTGCTAGCTAAGTAAAAGTTTGAAAAAATACAACCAAATATAGCTAGCCAACTCTCTCTCTCGCTTCTCCTTAATTTTTTAAGAAATGTATTTGTTCAAAACTTTTCAACTGTTGTCTTTCTCTCTGAGTCAACTACTCACCACATTTTATGCACTGCAGTGCTAGCTAGCTGTAGCTTTTGCTTTCAGTACTAGATTAATTATCTGATCCTTTGATTGGGTGGACAACATGTCAGTTCATGCTGCAAGAGCTCTGATAGGTTGGAGGACGTCCTCCAGAAGTTGTCATAATTACTGTGTAAGTCTATAGAAGGGGTTGAGAACCATGAGCCTCCTAGGTTTTGTATTGAAGTCAATGTACCCAGAGGAGGACAGAAGCTACATTAGCTGTCCTCTGGCTACACCATGGTGTACCCTACAGAGTGCTGCTGAGGCTACTGTAGACCTTTATTGCAAAGCAGTGTTTTAATCAATTGACATGTGAATATATTTAGTATAGTTTTATCTAAAAAGGATAACTTTTTTAATGTTTCACTATTTTTATTTTTATGACATTTACTGAGGAGGATTGTCCTCCCCTTCCTCCTCTGAGGAACCTCCACTGTTGGGAAGGTGTTTGGGGAAAAACATTGAAAATGACTGTGTCAGCATGCATCACAGATTTTATAGAGCTGATAGGCTATATATCTTACCTTTAGAAGTTTTTACTTCAGGCTGACTACTAGCATCTATTGTTGCAATGTCCAAACCAACTTAAAGTATCTACAAAATGAGTTTTCGAAAGGAAGGCTATAGCAAAAAAAAACATTTTACTGTTTGTGATTCAAAAATGATTATTTTGATTCCCATGATTCGATTCACCGCGATTTAAGTAACCGAACCCCAACTGCTACAATGGCGAAGCACATCATTCAATTAGTTCAAAATAATATTTTCATATGAATTAAATTAATCACTATTTAATTTTTTACTATTTTGAGAAATGTGAATAGGGGAATCCGTTATACAGTAAATGTAATTTATATGGCATAAAAAATATAATTAGGAGACCTTTTTGAGCTGCGTGTCTTATGTCTTGACAGTTCTTTCATGTGCAATGACGCATCAGCTATTCCTCTATGTGCTTGTGGATTTATATTGAAAATTGGTACAGATTTGAATGATTTTATGTGTGGTATGATTGCTAGTTAACCTATTGCAGATCTGGACAAACTATCCACCTACCACTATTGTCAATATGGATAGAGGTCAGGATAGAGTTGACTGTATAGTAAGTTGGCAGAAAAACATAGTGCATAAGAGAAGTACCAAAACACCTTGATAGGGGAGGCTCATGCAAGCAGATGAGTAAATGGAAGGAATTATATAGTATAACCTGCAAAATGGGGAATGTAAACCAAGGAAAAGTGCTCAACAAATCGCCCTGTCACACTCACGGTGGGGAAAGTTTTAGAGGCAAACGTAATTATTGCGCGTCGTCCATTATTGACTAATTGTGAATTTCAACAACAACAACAAAACCTCCCGAATCTCAATCAAATGTATCTCAGGTACCGGTACATCAACAAAAAACGTTGTTTTTTAATCGAATAGGCTAAATCAGACAAACCTGACATCCGCCGCTGGTTTCCTGTCTCTTGAGACTCCGAGATGCTGTTAGTAAAAGAGTACAGTTCCTTGTGTTGATTTCTGTGTCAGTGAGTGAACAACATCTCACTTTCTCCTTCACACTATTTATCGATTTATTGTGTCGATATCAGCTGCGTAGCAACATGCCCCGTCGTCTGTTGCTGGCTGCGTTTTTCGGACCTCTTCAACGGAATAAAACGAGTCTATAGGCCTATAGGTGGTCTAACCGGAATCTCAGTCAAAGCACCCACAGTGACAGACACTGTTCCCGGGATTACGATACAGACCAGCTGGTAGGCTAATGGGATTCCATAGAGAAACGGGTGAAGCGAACAATACACGGTGAGTGTCATCAGTCTGTCTCAACGGTGTGAAGCAACTATCTCTTCTTCAGTTGGCTGTTGCAACAAACACGCGCGGACAAACATGCGCACGCGCTCCATACCTCCCTCTCTCTACCCATGGATCTACGGGCAACCGAGTTTCTCTGCGCGTTATTACGCTACACGTTTATAGAGAACTAATAGGTAGCCTATGTAAACCAAATGCAACTGTGAGCATGTGGAATGCAACTATATCTCCCCGTGTTTGTTTGTTTATGAGAACTTGAATGAACACAGAATGAGACCTACACGTCTCCACTCTTACAGAGTTGGTTTAGTTTGTACAAAATAACTGTATTTTACCAGACACACTGCACGATATGATGGATATATAGCCTATCTGCCAAGAAATAAAGGATCATTGTGGAATCATTTCTTTAGACAATTTTCCAAGTTCTAATTAAGATGAATCACGCACGCGCAAGCACGTAGGCCTATAGCCCATAAACAGAGGCAGCTGCATTAACATATGGTGTAATTAATTCACCACTACGCTCCGGTAGCCTAAGTGTATTAAATGTGACAATCACGCATAAATGTGTTTATTATTTTCTGCCGTGCGCTGTTATATGCATGGTTTGTTTTTATCTCCGGGATGTAATAACTCTCCATGGAAACGCTTTGGATGTGACGTGCTGCTTATCAACTTTTCTCCTGTCTGTGTTGTTCAAATTATTTTCGACCCACTTCCATAAGCAATACTCTACAATGTATCCCTATTGTAGGCATATCTTTTCTCTAAAATGATGTGAAGCCGTTGAAGTAGGGGAAATTATGAGCTTGACTTCGGAAGTTATGTTGTTTCTAATGAATAGGCTGGATATGAGGGGTAGCATATTAAAA
>NW_028163026.1:0-46517 GCF_964263955.1 Coregonus lavaretus | reverse complement strand
AGATTCCCTAAAAACATGCCACTTAGATACAGCTACGACCAGAAGTCACTTTTTCGTAGCAGGTTAGGAGAACTGACGCAGCAGGTTAGAAGAACTAACGTAGCAGGTTAGGATAACTAATGTAGCAGGTTAGAAGAATTAACGTAGCAGGTTAGGAAAATTAGGTTAAGGTTAGGAAAAGCGTTATCGAAAATACTCTCCTAACCTGCTACAGAAAGTCACTTCCGGTCGTAGCTGTATTGAAGTGGCGTGTTTTTAGGCAGCCCTGTTTGTCTCTATGATGACAATACAATACAATCACAGGCAATTTCTGTTATCGAGGCTTCACTTCCTGTTTAGTACTGTTGTCTCGCCAACAGTCTTTGATCTCTCTGTGACAGGCAACACAAGTGAACAGATGCTGGGTATCTGTGGAGGAATAACAACAGAGAGAGAGAGAGAGAGAAATAGAGAGAGAGAGAGAGAGAGAGAGAGAGAGAGAGAGAGAGAGAGAGAGAGAGAGAGAGAGAGAGAGAGAGAGAGAGAGAGAGAGAGAGAGAGAGAGAGAGAGAGAGAGAGAGAGAGAGAGAGAGAGAGAGAGAGAGAGAGAGAGAGAGAGAGAGAGAGAGAGAGAGAGAGAGAGAGAGAGGAGAGAGAAATATGTAGACAGTCAGGGCTCAGGATACACAGATATATCAGATTGGCACAAAGGCTGGCCAAGTCATTATGAATGTGTATTAGTGAGAAACATCCAGTGATAATGATCACTGTCACTATTCATTCCCATGGACAGGGAATCAAGCACAGTATGGGAGAATGTAAGGGAAGATTGTAAATGCAAACAAATGTCTTGATTAGATGGATGATGATGAGATGAGGAGAGGAGGAAGAGGAAGAGGAGGAAGAGGAGGGAAGAGGAGGATGAGGAGGATGAGGAGGAGGAGATGAAGATGTAGAAGGAGGAGGAGGAGATGGAAGAGATGGGGAGGAGGATGAGGAGGAGATGGAGATGTAGAAGGAGGAGGAGATGGAAGAGATTGAGGAGGAGGAGGAGGAGGAGGATGAGGAAGAAGAGGAGGAGGAGGAAGAGGAGATGGACGAGGAGGAGGAGGAGATGGAGGAGAGGAGGAGATGGAGGATGATGATCTGGTTCAAATGGCTATATGACCTTCTGATTGAACAGATTTGGGTGTTGGGTTATTGAATGAAGCATGCATGTCCTATGCTTGAAAGAAAAACACCATCACACCAACTATCCTCCAATGTGCTCCATAGAACTTCCCACAGCAAGTTTCAATGCTTCAATATGCCAGCTGCCCTCCATATTGAATAGCTACCGAATTCCAAAGTAGCCACAGTTTTGAAAAGCCATTTGGAGGTTACCTAGCTTAGTCCAGCCTTTTTAAAGGATGACCCTATCCAAAATAGCCTTTCATACAAAGAGCAGTTCACTGAGTCTTGACTCCATAGAGCCTCTCTGAATACAGCAGCTTGCCTGTGAAGACGGTAAAAGGCCTTTAAGTGTATTAAGTGACCTTTGCGGATGAAAGCGGTGAAAATTGTATTTTAACAATATTGTGATGCCCTTTCAATTTGAAAGGCGGCGGTATAAGGAATGCTCTCAGCCAATGAATGCATAGGGAGAAGGAGAACGGAGTGTGTGTTGAGGAATTGGTGATCATCCTCTAGTAACACAAGCCTGCCATCCTAGCTGATGGGTATGTCAGATGTGCAATGTGATGACGGTCATCATGGCCCAATGTAAAGTGTTTAGAGAAAACAAATCAGTCAGAAATCATATCTCCACAATCCATTCATTAAAATACAAACTGTATTCCAGACTAATTGTATTCATTTCATTCAGGGAGTAAATTAAAAGCTGATAATGGGAACACATATGGCTGAGACTTCTCTCTGGGTCCAGAGAGCTCTAGCAGCCCACCACATCGGTGTTTGTGAGCTCAGGGGTACCCAGCCTAATCCTCCAGTTATATCCAGGACCCCCCACACCTCCCTGGCAGAGGGAGAGAAGTAGCGGTGTAGAGTGGTAGTAGTAGATCTGGGCTGTTCATGGTTGTACAGCAGAGAAAGGGAATGTGTGGAGAAATGTCATTCAAAGACATACACAATCCATCATCTTCATGTAGACATGCGCAAACTAGTGCTGAGCGATTAGTACTTTTTGAGGTCGGTTTGGTTTGATTATTGAAAAAGAATCACGATTTTCGATTTTTATTATTTTTCTAAACATTAAATGCACTATACAGTGCCATCCGTTTTGTCACCAAAGCCCCATATACTACCCACCATTGTGACCTGTACGCTCTCGTTGGCTGGCCCTCACTACATATTAGTCGCCAAACCCACTGGCTCCAGGTCATCTATAAATCACTGCTTGGCAAATCCCCGTCTTATCTTAGCTCATTGGTCACCATAGCAACACCCACCCGTAGTATGCGTTCCAGCAGGTATATCTCACTAGTCATCCCCAAAGCCAACACCTCCTTTGGCCGCCATTCCTTCCAGTTCTCTGTTGCAAATGACTGGAACAAACTGTAAAAATCTCTGAAGCTGGAGACACTTATCTCCCTCACTAACTTTAAGCATCAGTTGTCAGAGCAGCTTACCGATCACTGTACCTGTACACAGGCCATCTGTAATTAGCCCACCCAACTACCTCATCCCCATATTGTTACAGTGGGGAGAACAAGTATTTGATACACTGCTGATTTTGCAGGTTTTCCTACTTACAAAGCATGTAGAGGTCTGTCATTTTTATCATAGGTACACTTCAACTGTGAGAGACGGAATCTAAAACAAAAATCCAGAAAATCACATTGTATGATTTTTAAGTAATTAATTTGCATTTTATTGCATGACATAAGTATTTGATCACCTACCAACCAGTAAGAATTCCGGCTCTCACAGACCTGTTAGTTTTTCTTTAAGAAGCCCTCCTATTCTCCACTCATTACCTGTATTAACTGCACCTGTTTGAACTCGTTACCTGTATAAAAGACACCTGTCCACACACTCAATCAAACAGACTCCAACCTCTCCACAATGGCCAAGACCAGAGAGCTGTGTAAGGACATCAGGGATAAAATTGTAGACCTGCACAAGGCTGGGATGGGCTACAGGACAATAGGCAAGCAGTTTGGTGAGAAGGCAACAACTGTTGGCGCAATTATTAGAAAATGGAAGAAGTTCAAGATGACGGTCAATCACCCTCGGTCTGGGGCACCATGCAAGATCTCACCTCGTGGGGCATCAATGATCATGAGGAAGGTGAGGGATCAGCCCAGAACTACACGGCAGGACCTGGTCAATGACCTGAAGAGAGCTGGGACCACAGTCTCAAAGAAAACCATTAGTAACACACTACGCCGTCATGGATTAAAATCCTGCAGCGCACGCAAGGTCCCCCTGCTCAAGCCAGCGCATGTCCAGGCCCGTCTGAAGTTTGCCAATGACCATCTGGATGATCCAGAGGAGGAATGGGAGTTCATGTGGTCTGATGAGACAAAAATAGAGCTTTTTGGTCTAAACTCCACTCGCCGTGTTTGGAGGAAGAAGAAGGATGAGTACAACCCCAAGAACACCATCCCAACCGTGAAGCATGGAGGTGGAAACATCATTCTTTGGGGATGCTTTTCTGCAAAGGGGACAGGACGACTGCACCGTATTGAGGGGAGGATGGATGGGGCCATGTAGCGCGAGATCTTCCCTCAGTAAGAGCATTGAAGATGGGTCGTGGCTGGGTCTTCCAGCATGACAACGACCCGAAACACACAGCCAGGGCAACTAAGGAGTGGCTCTGTAAGAAGCATCTCAAGGTCCTGGAGTGGCCTAGCCAGTCTCCAGACCTGAACCCAATAGAACATCTTTGGAGGGAGCTGAAAGTCTGTATTGCCCAGAACCTGAAGGATCTGGAGAAGGTCTGTATGGAGGAGTGGGCGAAAATCCCTGCTGCAGTGTGTGCAAACCTGGTCAAGACCTACAGGAAACGTATGATCTCTGTAATTGCAAACAAAGGTTTCTGTACCAAATATTAAGTTCTGCTTTTCTGATGTATCAAATACTTATGTCATGCAATAAAATGCAAATTAATTACTTAAAAATCATACAATGTGATTTTCTGGATTTTTGTTTTAGATTCCGTCTCTCACAATTAAAGTGTACCTATGATAAAAATGACAGACCTCTACATGCTTTGTAAGTAGGAAAACCTGCAAAATCAGCAGTGTATCAAATACTTGTTCTCCCCACTGTATTTATTTTGCTCATTTGAACACCAGAATCTCTATTTGCACATAATCTTCTGCACATCTATCACTCCAGTGTTAATACTACATTGTAATCATTTTGCACTATGGCCTATTTATTGCATTACCTCCATAACTTACTACATTTGCACACACTGTATATAGACTCCCGAGTGGCGCAGTGGTCTAAGGCACTGCATCGCAGTGCTAGCTGTGCCACTAGAGATCCTGGTTCGAATCCAGGCTCTGTCGTAGCCGGCCGCGACCGGGAGACCCATGGGGCGGCGCACAATTGGTCCAGGGTAGGGGAGGGAATGGCCGGCAGGGATGTAGCTCAGTTGGTAGAGCATGGCGTTTGCAACGCCAGGGTTGTGGGTTCGATTCCCAAGGGGGGCCAGTATGAAAAAAAAACGAAAAAAAAAACGAACTAAGTCGCTCTGGATAAAGAGCGTCTGCTAAATGACTAAAATGTAAATGTTCTATTGACTGTACGTTTTGTTTATTCCATATGTAACTCTGTGTTGTTTTTATCGCACTGCTTTGCTTTATCTTGGCCAGGTCGCAGTTGTAAATGAGAACTTGTTCTCAACTGGCTTACCTGGTTAAATAAAGGTGAAATAAAAATAGAAAATAAAAAATTCATTGTGTGGGTTTAATGCTGTAACACAGAAAACAATAAAAGTTCCATGATGGTAGTGACTGCCCATTAATGCTCATCACTTACTGTATTAACCATCAGTTATTCACATTATTTTCCTTTAATAATGTATTTCAGTTGTGTACATTACATTTGTTTTATTTGAAGACTTTATTTCATTCCAAGTCATCATCTGATCTCTGTAGAGCTGCTGCCTATACTGTCTGACAAAATCACTATTTTAGTAGTTCTTCAAAGTAAATAAGGCAGACTTTTGACTGCTGAATACCAACTATCAATCACTTAGATCATGTATTTTCAGGTAGAGATAACGCACGAAGCAAGTGCTCTCTATCTTCCCTCTTTATCACGCATTCTTCAGTCTCTTATGTAGCAGGCGTAAAAGAAACAGACCAGTCAAGTAGGCCCACAATGGATTATGGTCATTGTAGTTAATGATCACGTTTTCTGCACTAAACTATGTAGAATATTGGCCTGTTGGAAACTACAACTCCCTACTACATCGCACAGTTCAGGCATGATCTGAGTTCTCTAGAGAAACTGCAGGGAAATGTAAGCAATGAGCTCACAGAAAAAACTAAATTGAATACAAATAATTGAACCAACTTCGGTCAATTTGTTGTTTAAAAAACAAAAAAGAACCAACATTTCTGTTAATCGCTCAGCGCAAACACACACACACTTGTTGTTCTATCCTTGTGGGGATCTAAAATGTATTTCAATTCAAAATCTTATCTTCCTTAACCCCTAAACCTTACCCTAACCCTAATTGTAACCCTATACCTAACCCCTAAGCTTAATATAGCTGTTGTCCTCGTGGGGACAAGGGCAATTTCATCTCACACACACGATCCCATCCCATCACATACACTCAAAAAAAGCAGAGTAGAGCGTTCTCATTTCATTTGAAAAATATAAAATTTTAATAAAGGCTACATCTCTTTATAATAATAATTACATTAATTAATTAAAGTACCGAGGCGTTTTTCCAATGGAGCTCTATAGAATAGAATGCATAATTTACAGTTTTAATACAGGTGGAACAAAAACAAAAAGCCATGAAAAAAAGTATAAAACAAACATGATTACAAGGAGATACTAAAATGGCATAATTATAAAATCTTTTGAACATAAGCCCCTTGTGAAAACCAAGGGAGTATCTTACCCTAACAACAGAGTAGTAACACGGTAAAGGGATCCATGTAGGCACAGCTACTGTACTCAGTAAAACACTACGACTTCCTCTCAAATGGCACCCTATTCTCTATATAGTGCTCTCCTATGGGCCCTGGTCAAAAGCAGTGCACTATATAGGGAATAGGGTGCCATTTGAGACGCATCATCGTAGTGTGTGTTAGCATCATAACCTCTTCCTCTGGCAACGCAGGGTTAACAAGACACACAGGAGACTGGTCAATTCGACACAATCAGAGGCGTAAATACCACTAACATTTGCGGGTGACAAAACATTTTTTTTGGGGGGGGGGGACTAGTCTCCCGAAGGCAGACATGGTCATATTCAATAGGACACGTATCAAAACCAGTTTTTCTAAACAAAATTAAAATGTGTGTTTCTTATTGGATAGATCCAGGAAAGGTAGTCGCTCCCTGTTTCAGTCAGTTTTCTTCCGTTCGTCCTAATGAATACACCCCAGATCTGTTGTTCTGCGCAGAAGCCTGGACACAAAACAACTTGAGCTTTGTTGGTATAGATTCATTTGGTGGGCTTGTCTATGTCAGGTGTAAACCTGTGTAAGCATGTTTTCTGCAATTTGGGGTAGTTTGGGGCTCTGGGCCAGTTCGAGGCTAGTGTTGTCCTAAGTGTGGGCTCTTTCCCTATGCAAAGCCTGTGCAACAAAACAAAGGCACTGAGACATGACAGACTACAAAGCTGTGGTACCTGTGCTACGCCATATTGGGAATTTAGTACAGGAAGTCACTGATTGATCAGAACAGAGACCTCTGCCACAGGATTAGTTGCCATGGCAGGAAAGGGGAGGGAAAACTCTAAATACTTTGCATTTGAAACATTGGAGACCACATCTCCCAATTCTCCAAGCAGCTTGTCCATCCACAGGACTATGGGGAGGGGGAGTGACATTTCAATAAATAATGAATAAACTCTTTAAATGTATCAACAAATCATTATATGTCCATCTGCATATACATCTAGGGTTGTTGGTAGAGGTAGGCTCAGATAGGGCACCAGTCCCAACTTTCACCTCTCGACCTTTCACCTCTAGCAGCCTCTCAGGTATCAGCAGTCCCCGCCTTCTCCCTCAGACAGTGGTCATTCAATTCACGTATAGTTTCTGGAACCCATCACCCGTAACCATGGTTACAGAGTAACCCATCCAAACCCATCCCCAAGTCCACCATTTTCTCCTCTTTCTTCTCCAAGACTAGATGTCTTTGTTAACTAGTCCTGTAATGGTGACTGTTGATGGCTACTCCTCTACTCTCTTCTCTCCATCCTTCACTGGCCAAGCATATTCACTAGAATCTCCAGTCCTCAGTTCTTAGCTTAAAGACTATCCGGTGGAACAGGGGTGTGAGGTGTCCATGGAGTGTGTTTGTGTGTGAGAGTTGTTCATAAAGTGTGTTTCTGTTATATATTCCTCTGGTAGTTCTGGAGGGGTATCAGTCCATCCTCTCCACCTTGCCCAAGATCTTCCCTTGGTACCTGGGCAGAACAGAGCTGTCGTCGCACACCTCCTCAAACACGGCTCCACACTTAAACTCATCACTGACCCTCTTGAAGTAGTACCTGTAACAGAGGAGGGGAGATAGGGGGTTAGTGACAACAGGTCAACCATCTGTACAGTACAGCCAACACAACCAGACCATAGAAGATCTGGATTACATGGAACAGTACTATTGAACAGTATGGTATCCAACACATACACGGTACAGCATCCCCCCCCCCCCCCCACACTTTGTTACATTACAGCCTTATTCTAAAATGGATTAAATAGTTTTTCCCCCTCAATCTACACACAATACCCCATAATGACAAAGCAAAAACCGGTTTTGAAAATGTTGCAAATGTATAAAATAAAATAAAACTGAAATATGACATTTACATAAGTATTCAGACCCTTTACTCAGTACTTTGTTAAAGCACCTTTGGCAGCGATTACAGCCTCAAGTCTTTTTGGGTATGACGCTACAAGCTTGGCACACCTGTATTTGTGGGGTTTCTCCCATTCTTCTCTGCAGATTCTCTCAAGCTTTGTCAGGTTGGATGGGGAGTGTTGCTGCACAGCTATTTTCAGGTCTCTCCAGAGATGTTTGATCAGGTTCAAGTCCGGGCTCTGGCTGGGCCACTCAAGGACATTCAGATTTGTCCCGAAGCCATCCCTGCGTTGTCTTGGCTGTGTGCTTAGGGTCGTTGTCCTGTTGGAAGGTGAACCTTCGCCCCAGTCTGAGGTCCTGAGCTCTCTGGAGCAGGTTTTCATCAAGGATCTCTCTGTACTTTGCTTCGTTCATCTTTCCCTCGATCCTGACTAGTCTCCCAGTCCCTGCCGCTGAAAAACATCCCCGCAGCATGATGCTGCCGCCACCATACTTCACCGCAGGGATGGTGCCAGGTTTCCTCCAGACGTGGCTTCCGTCTGGCCACTCTACCATAAAGGCCTGATTGGTGGAGTGCTGCAGAGATTGTTGTCCTTCTGGAAGGTTCTCCCATCTCCACAGAGGAACTCTGGAGCTCTGTCAGAGTGACCATCGGGTTCTTGGTCACCTCCCTGACCAAGGCCCTTCTCTCCCGATTGCTCAGTTTGGCCGGGAGGCCAGTTCTAAGAAGAGTCTTGGTGATTCCAAACGTCTTCCATTTAAGAATAATGGAGCCCACTGTGTTCTTGGGGACCTTCAATGCTGCAGGAATGTTTTGGTACCCTTTCCCAGATCTGTGCCTCAACACTATCCTGTCTCGGAGCTCTACGGACAATTCCTTCGACCTCATGGCTTGGTTTTTGCTCTGACATGAACTGTGTCAGACTGTGGGACCTTATATAGACAGGTGTGTGCCTTCCAAATCATGTCCAATCAATTGAATTTACCACAGGTGGACTCCAATCAAGTTGTAGAAACAACTCAAGGATGATCAATGGAAACAGGATGCACCTGAGCTCAATTTTGAGTCTCATAGCAAAGGGTCTGAATACTTATGTAAATAAGGTATCTGTTTTTTATTGTTAATACATTTGCAGAAATTTCTAACAACCTGTTTTTGCTTTGTCATTATGGGGTATTGTGTGTAGATTGATGTGAATTTGTATTTATGTAATCCATTTTAGAATAAGGCTGTAACTTAACAAAATGTGGAAAAAGGGAAGGGGTCTGAAGACTTTCCGAATGCACCGTATATTCAGCAAGACACATAATGAAGATAATGTAATGTGGATTCAATATGATCTGGTTTAACATTATCATTTAGATTCTGCGTGTGTGCGCGCACGTCTCTTCTCCTTCATTAAGCCCTACTTCTCCTACCCCAGCTAAAGGAGCCATTGTGCAAGGGGCCAGAGAAGACGGCCACTGAGGTCAGAGGTCAAGAGCTAGCCTCCCCCCAGCCCTTTGGACTCTGAGGGGAGGAGAGAAACTCCTGTGATCTACCATGCACCAACACCACTTCACGCTCAACTAACCCTCAGACTGAACCAATGGCATCTGTATTATAGGGGTGGTCTTTGATAGTCTCTGGTCCTACAGGGGCTTATTGGATATATTGGACCAATTCAAAATCCACCCATTTCCTCTAATTTCCTCAGTCCTGCCCTGGTACTGAGCTACTCCAGCTCCTGACTAACTGGTTATCATTAGGCCCTCAGTAAAAAGACCCCTTCATTTAAAGAAGGCTGAGATTTTGGGTGCCTGCAAGTCTGCCTGTTATAAACCCTGACTCCAAAACGCACATTAGTGCACAGTCAAACACACACACCATGTTCTCTGCCCTTCCCTCGGTGTGAGCTATATAGGAAGCTGTCCAAGGAAGGGTCCCGGTCAGACAGCCAGGGAGGGGTCTTTGGGGGGGGCCATCTGAACTAAGCGGCCAACCACCTGAGGGGGTCCTCGCCTCTTCCCATCAGCCATGATGACTACACTGGCCCTGTTAATGACCCCCTCTACCCCCCCAAAAACAACCTCCCTTCATTTTAGAGGAAGAAGAACCAGCAGGGGAGGAAGGGTAAGTGCTGTATACCTCAGCCATTAACTCTGTAATGGAAAAATGCCTCATTTTGTGTGGGGTGGTGCACGTTGTGCACCTTGGAATTCCTAAAGCTAGTGTTTTACAAGAGGGGCTGACAAAGTCATACAAACAATGCTCGTAAAGATTTGGGGAAAGTATAAAAAAACAAAAGGGTGTTCACTAATAAAAACCAGTCTCCATTTGAAACACAGGAATACTTCACTAAACGGGGGTGCAACGGGGTCTCACATACAGCTTCTATTAAATCAGAAAAAAAATTATACTCTGACTGGGGAAATAATCCATTGTTCTCTGGCGAGCCAAGTATGAACTGGGTAAATAAGAGGACATGAAAGAGAAACTAAGACAGCCAGATAATTGGAGCCTTATTTCTGAGAAGGAAGGGAGGGAGAAGGGGCTCTATCCTTCTCCCAAAAACTTCAAAGGAGCACGGATCTTATTTGCTCAAAGAGGGAACGAGAGAGAGAAATGGAGAGAGAGAAAGAGAGAACGAGAGAGAGCGCGAGAGCGAGAGAAATAAGTATTTCCATTGGAACATGTTTTATGTGGCAGAGAGTTTTCAGTGTGCAACATCTGGCAGCAATATTGTCTGGCAGGGCTGGGCCATACTGTTCTTTGTTGAACGCAAGCCATGTTCAAATGACCCAACTCCACACACCCCCCCCCCCCTCCTTCTCCCTGCTACTGCTATTAAAACCATAAGCTTTGAATCCCCCTCTAACAATGTGAATGGTTTGAGAAAGCGAGAAACAAGATAATCAACTACATAGACAAGAGAGAGTGAATGTACACTATGCATCCATGCTTTTCACGCCTAAGACCTAGGTTCCACATGACCTGACCAGGAAAAACTCTGGACCCGAGCTACAGGACCCGAGTGTTCCCTTGCTCCATGGCCTAAAAGAGAAACTGAATACGTGTGATGCATTACCATCATCTCTCTACAAACCATCATTCTGTACTAGTTATGAACCAATGCTTGACTCTTGATACCATTCTTGTAATCCAGAGCACATTGGAACAACAGAGTTATCATCTAAACTGTGTTGGAGACACCTCTAATAGTGACCAAGCCTGTAGTATCCCAAACAAGCGTGTCCGACATTTAACGATGCGCCATTCAAACAAACTACGCCTGAAATATGACTAATAAATATCCTAGAAAATGATGCCGATGCGCTTCAGTGCGTGTTATTCTATGTGTGTGTGTACTTCAGTGTGTGTGTCATTAAGGCAGGCTGCCTGATAGCATCAGTGAGGAATTTGCAAGGCTGGCCGTTTGTGTGAGTCTTTGTTGGTTGAAATGAAAGGGGCCGGGTTCAAAGGCGTGCGTATTAAGTGTGCCTTGCCATGGAAATCAATACCAGATGGGACCCAAAACACTCCCCACTTCAAATTCTCTTCCTCCCTCTCTTCTTTCCTTCAACCCCCCCCACCCCCTGTCTCTCATTCACTCCTCTTCCTTCATTTTAACCACAAACTCAGGCATATCTTTGCACACAACACACACACAGAGAGTATGAAGACAATGTGAGCATTCAGCCCAACAGAATAGAGTTGTGATAGAGTTTCTAATGACCCTACCAGCTAGGGAGGAGAGCTATGAAGACACTTTTTGGGTGCCCCCTTCTTACCAAGCTGATCATAATAGTGACCTAGTGTGTGAGATTGTCAGACTGTGTATATGTGTGTGTGTGTGCGTGCATTAATGTGTGTGTGTGTCCATAATAGCCTGTCTCCATACCTGTAGTGTCCCTTCTTGCGGAGCTGTTCTTTAAAGTGTCCCAGTGTGAGGCTGTGGGTCTTCATCCTCCTACGGTAGGGGATCTCCTCACCACAGAAGAAGTAGGTTACCTCTGTCTCACTACCCATGGCTGGAGCAACATGGCAGCCTGTTGCCACCTGCTGCTGCTGAACCCTGTTGCTCTCTCTCAGTCTGAGGGGGAGAGAGAGAGGAGAGATGTGTGAACACACTTTTACTTTCCCCTATATAAAACTATTATTAAAAAGCATGCTTGGTGGGTAGTAGCTGGAAGGGGACCAGGGCAGGAGCAAAGGCTGGTATATGATCTAGAGAGTAGAGAACATCTGTCTAGAAAGAGGAGAGAGAGAGGGGAGTGAACGACACAGTGTAACACACACCCGATGTTACCCAAGTCACAGGAGGGTGTGTGTGTGTGTGTGTGTGTGTGTGTGTGTGCTCTCCTCTCCCCCTCAGCCATGTCCAAGGCTTTGTAGCATTACATCAGAGGGAGGGAGGCTAACTAGGGCCTGTTCAGTTCTAGTGCTGCTCTCTGAAGGTCAGCCAATTCAGCACCATGAAAGAAGGCTCTGCAGTCATGGGGCAAGGACTACAACACACATGCAAGCTGCACACACACACACAGAGAGATCAGGGAGGCGGGAAAGAAAAAGAAGCAGACAAGGCTGGAACTTCACGTGTGAGTGACATG
Organism: Coregonus lavaretus; assembly: GCF_964263955.1. Lineage (NCBI taxonomy): Eukaryota > Metazoa > Chordata > Actinopteri > Salmoniformes > Salmonidae > Coregonus > Coregonus lavaretus. Next base: position 33,950 of record NW_028163026.1, on the reverse strand, counting down.
CATATCTTCCTCCCTCCCTCCTACACATATAATATCATGTTAGAGCACAGAGGAGTAGTATTAGAGTTAGAAAACGATGAAGAACACTGGAGGAGAGGAGGAGGAGCAGAGAGAGGAGGAGGAGTAGAGAGAGGAGGAGGAGCAGAGAGAGGAGGAGGAGCAGAGAGAGGAGAGGAGGAGGAGTAGAGGAGAGGAGGAGGAGGAGCAGAGAGAGGAGAGGAGGAGGAGGAGCAGAGAGAGGAGGAGGAGGAGTAGAGAGAGGAGGAGGAGTAGAGAGAGGAGAGGAGGAGGAGGAGCAGAGAGGAGGAGGAGCAGAGAGAGGAGGAGGAGGAGTAGAGAGAGGAGAGGAGGAGCAGAGAGAGGAGGAGGAGGAGCAGAGAGAGGAGGAGGAGGAGCAGAGAGAGGAGGAGGAGTAGAGAGGAGAGGAGGAGGAGGAGCAGAGAGAGGAGGAGGAGTAGAGAGAGGAGAGGAGGAGCAGAGAGAGGAGGAGGAGGAGCAGAGAGAGGAGGAGGAGGAGCAGAGAGAGGAGGAGTAGAGAGAGGAGGAGGAGTAGAGAGAGGAGAGGAGGAGGAGCAGAGAGAGGAGAGGAGGAGCAGAGAGAGGAGGAGGAGTAGAGGAACAGAGGAGGAGAGGAGGAGGAGCAGAGAGAGGAGGAGGAGTAGAGAGAGGAGAGGAGGAGCAGAGAGAGGAGGAGGAGGAGCAGAGAGAGGAGGAGTAGAGAGAGGAGGAGGAGTAGAGAGAGGAGAGGAGGAGGAGCAGAGAGAGGAGAGGAGGAGCAGAGAGAGGAGAGGAGGAGGAGTAGAGGAACAGAGGAGGAGAGGAGGAGGAGCAGAGAGAGGAGAGGAGGAGGAGGAGCAGAGAGGAGAGGAGGACCAGAGAGAGGAGAGGAGGAGGAGTAGAGGTGGAGGAGGAGGAGTAGAGGTGGAGGAGGAACAGAGGAGGAGAGGAGGAGGAGGAGCAGAGAGAGGAGAGGAGGAAGAGTAGAGGAGGAGGAGCAGAGAGAGGAGAGGAGGAGAGGAGGCGGAGGAGGAGGAGCAGAGAGAGGAGACGAGGAGGAGAGAAAGGAGAGGAGATGCGTACTCTTCTGTTTGGAGAGAAGCATCAGGCCCGGATCCAGGGGTGAGTGCAGGGCTGAGGGGGGACGGTACTGGACAGGGACCAGGGGGGGATGAGGCTGGACAGGGCCCACTCTGGACAGGCACAGGGTGGCTCTTCTCTCTCTGGAGACTGGATGTAGAGTGTCTGGTGGGGAGAACAGAAAACAATAGAAGAATGTTATTACAGTACAATGTGGTGGTACCGTCTCTTGCATCACACATATACCATCTAACCACAGACAGGTTTCAACACAGTAGGAATCACAATGGTATAGTAAAACAACTGATCAATGCATGGGAGTGTCAATATGCACACACAGGGACACACAGACAGCTTAGCACTCCACTGTCTACAGGGAAAACTATCACCAACGTTTTAGTGAAAGTTTCAACATCTTCATTGTAGTGTGTGTCCGGGGGGGTGGGGGGTGCGGCTCGTACCTCTGCTTGGGGGGTTTGGAGACGGAGGCCTCCTCTAGTCTGCGGCAGGCCTCCTCCAGCTGGGACAGGGTGTTGGGCGGGGGCAGTGGGGGCATGGCCGGGTCCTGGATGAAGGGGTGGGCGGGCTTGTGGGCACGGAGATGGGCGCTGGCGCCGCCGCCGCCCCACGTGTGTGTCTGGTTGGACGCCGCTCCGCCACCATACGCCTTCTTAGTGCTCTGGGTACTGTGGGGCAAAGACAAAAACAGCCAATCAGCATGGAGAATGGAAGGAAGTGGGAAGGGCCAATTGTGGGGAATGGTGTGAAACGTACTTTGCATGTACGTAAATGACTATGGGATGTGATTGTGAAACGAAGTGATGAGAATTTAGTTTAAATGTACTGAGAGGACTACAATAAGTAAGTTGCAATGAAAGGAAAACAAGTGATGGGAAATGTAGTTCTGAGGCATTGGGAGAGGACTACACCAGGAAGTGGAGAGGCTAGACTGCCCTACCTGTGGGGTTTGTGGTGCTTGCCCTGCCGGTCACTCTCCAGGATCCACTGCCACACGTTCTGGGAGCGGTCTGTACTGTCGCTGGGTAGCTGGAGGGGCATGACCTCACCCCCCTCTGCTGCCTCCTCCTCAGCCCCCGACCGACAACCCCCTCGAGACAGGGAACTGGAGCGTCCCATGTTGGACTCTACGGGACTACTGCCACATGACGCCATCTCCCTGCCCAGGCTGCGACTGCGTGGGTACGGGGGACCCACCTCCGCCCCTTCAGACCGCACGGGGCACAGACACAACACCCTCTGGGCCGCGTTTCTCTCGATCTGCTCCTTGCTCTTGGAACCGGCGTGGTGGTGGATGTAGTGGTGGTGGATGTGCTTGGTGCTGCTGCTGGGTCTGCCCAGGGCGAGGGCCCTTCCTGGGGTGAAACCTACCGAGAAGCCCCCTAAGCTGGAGGAGCCGCTGGAGGCCCCAGGTGAGACCAGGGGCTTGAGACCAGGGCCTCCACGGGAAAGAGTCCTGTGCTCTGGAGAGCGGGAGCGGGGCGAGTGGCGGGCCACGGTGGTGGGGGACTGGCAGCCAGGGGTCTTTAGGACGCGGGAAAGGTGGTCGTCCAGAATGGCCTGGGGGTCCTCATCGTTGGGGCCGGTGGGCAGGAGGGACAGGGGGTGGGGGGAGAGCAGGGGGGCACTACTGCCGGGAACCTCGGCCTCGTCCCTCTCCTCCTCCTACACACAGCGAGAACACAACGGTTAGGTTAGGAGAGATCTCAATGACAAACATGGTCAGGGAAGAAGAACGGCATTGAATTACACACCTTTTTTTTTTAAACCTTTATTTAAGGAAACAATTAGAACATTGCCATAGACCTCTTTCAGATAAGGATTCCCACATCTATAAATCCAACTACTAGTTCATCCACACAGACACACACCTCTTGTATCTGCTGCAGCCTCTCCTCCAGGGAGCTCATGGTCTCCTGCTCTCTCTTCAGCCGCTCCAGACGAGAGATGAGCTGAGAAGCAAACGCTGCCGGCTCCACCGGAGTCATCTCCTTAGGACATCTCCGCGTCCGCTACGGAGGGAGAGCGGGAAGGAGAGAGACGGAGAGAGAGAGATAAGACAAGAGTTAAAGGAGGGGTCGGTGTCTGCCTTCCACCTGAGCCCTCTCCCTCCCCCACTAGCCATCTCATCCTTGCCCCCCGTGCCCCCTCCACCCCTGGCAGTGCCCGCCCCTGGGCCTTGGGTGTGTGGTGGCAGTTGGTCACACTCCTTGGAGCCTGGGCTCTCTGCGTCTTCCCTCTGTAGTGCAACCAAGCCATCAGCGCTTCCCCTCTGAAGTCTGTACACTTCAAAGGGCCCTCGTCAAATATCAGACACTCACTAGGGGGAGGGAGGGAGAAGGGGGGAGGGGGGCAGTGGCTTTACATCTAGGAATAAAAAGTCACATATCGACAGGGGGGAAGAAGAAGGAGAAGGAAAGGGAGGATTAAAAGGAGGAGAAGATGGGGAGATGTGTGCAGGCAGAAGGGGAGGGAGAGAGGGATGGAGGGAGATCAGAGAGGAGCAGGGGTCATTTATTTCCCTGTTGCATGCTGGGCACCTCTGAGGTACAGTAGAGTCAATATTCCTCTTATGTGTGTCTGTTATTTTATCATTGTCATTTTTGCACTGGGGATTTCTTCTTCTCTTCCTCTCTTTATGTTCCTCCCATCTCTTTGTAGTAGAGATGAAGGGAGAGAAGAAAGACAGAGAGAGAGATAGTCTGTCTGCCCGGCCCATGCGTCCTGAGGCTCCTGCTGCATCTTGGGAATGGCAGCTATCACCCAATCAGAGGGGAAACAAAAACAAGAAGAAGAAAGAAGGAGAGAGAGAAAGGGAGTGTGAAAGAGCACAAAGAGAAGGAGAGAGAAGCTTCCATCTCGGACTCTCTTAAGAAAGCATACAATTGGGTGGAGAAGAAAAGGGGGTCACAAATTCTGATTCAACTAGCTACTGATGTTGCTAGTTCGGCCATCCCAAAACTCATTTTCCCATGTCTCCCCTCTCCAACTCTCTTCTTTCCTTTCTTTTGGCCTTTCCAAAGCCAGTCAGTTACCAACTCCCCCCTGACCCTCACATGACACACTCCAACTCTTCCCTCAGTTCCCTCGTTTTAGGGGAGAGGGGTGCAGGCTGAACGAGGGAGGGGGGTGGGGGTGTTGTGGAGGGAAAAAAGGGGGACAAGCGCTGTTGGAAGTTGTCACTTTCCTCTGCGCTTGCTCCATTCATCCTCTGATCAAAGCGCTGTGTGTGTGTGTGTGTGTGTGTGTGTGTGTGTGTTTGTGTTTGTGGAGGAGCAGCGGTTGATTCTAGAGCCTCCAGATAAAGCCGCGAGAGGGAGAGAGAGAGGGAGATCTCCCCCATCTCTCCATTCTGTGTATATTTGCATCATCAGTGTGTGAAGAGAAGAGACTGGGTCTTTAGAATGCACCGGATAAACAGCTTAGAAACAGTCTCCTGCAGACTTCAAGGAACCCAACAGGGGTGTGGGTTACACCAAAGTTAGCGAGGGGTGGTGTGTGGGGGGTTGAACTTGGACTTCTGCTTTGCTCTCAGATCTTTGTTGTTGTCAATGGAAGAAGTGGAATAGAGTTGGTGGTACTATACATAGAAGAGCAGACCTGAATAGCCCATGGAAATGGATGTTGCACTACTGAAAAGCACTAATAAGTGGGACATTGGCTATGTGTGTGTGTATACTTACAGGGAAGGCAGGTAGGGAGACTTGGCTGTTCATCCTCATGTTGCGCTGCATCTCTCTCTGCAGGTGCTTCTTGGAGCCCAGCTTGTAGGGAGGGATGCCATCTCTGTCAGGGAAACACACAGGATACACAGGTCAAACAGCCAATCAATCAGACACAGCAACACACACCCAACCAGGAAGCAGCTCATTGGACACCTAATAGCTATTCAATCACCCCCTATTTAACCCAGATAAAAAATTAAATATATTTCAGGTCAATTCTGAATCTGAGGTGTAGTGAGCAAGAGGTGAACATTGGATAGGGTTTCTGCTAGGGCTCAGGTCTGTGTGTCTGACAGAGTAGGGGATTTCATCTGCCCTAAAACTGACACTCATCTCCAGCCATGGCTCCCTGAGCAGTGGGCACTTCACCACACACCCCTGCACTTCCTTTTAACTGAGCCCAGAAAGGATCACTCAGCCCTCTCAGAGCGCTGTGCCAGGCTTTAGCTGTTAGCATTAATCACCAGCAGTACACACAAAGTTAGCATTAGCATCCTGCCATTGACTTGCCCTGGAATTACACTGAAATGACTAGTCTAGAAGCAAACTATACTGTTTGGAACGTGCACACACAAACCCACTGATCAAAGTGTCAGTCCTACAGGGGGGAAATTATCATAACATGTAGGCTAATAAAACATCAGTCAAATCTCTCCTCTCAGATCACCCTCCATATACATTCTGCAATCATAGTATAGGGCCTATCAAGCCTAGCCAATCCAATCCACACAGAGCTCTTAACCATGCCTATGGCTGACCTAGTCAAAATACAACTCTGTCAGATCTAGTATTGCCTTAAGGCACTTCGTTCACACCAAGCAACCTAGAGAAAAAGCCAGTGTTTCTCTACCGGGCCAGCCGAGCCTGCCCTATAAACTGCAGTGTCTCAGTGACCTAGCCTAGCCGAGAGAGTAGCGCACCCGCCTGCCGCTTGTCTCACTGCTGCTTTCAAAGCTTTGAAATCCCACAGTCATGGCTTTGCCCCCTCCCCTCTTCGAACTGCTCCAGTCTTCATTTGGCAAGCCTGCCTCTGATCTCCCCACATCAAAAGGCTGGTTTGTGAGATAAGGTAATGTTTGAAGTCTGCGCAGCTGCATTCCCCAGCTTCCAAGCAAATCCATAAATAAGATATAAGCAAACCCCCACCCTCTTTTATTTTCTTTATCTAGAAATGAGATTTAAATTTTGGGCGTGCTGCCCAGCCCTTTTAACCATCATAAAAGGGCTGGGCAGCACTGTCCCCTGTAACTCACTTGGTAGAGCATGGCGCTTGCAATGCCAGGGTTGTGGGTTCGTTTCCCACGGGGGGCCAGTATGAAAATGTATGCACTCACTAACTGTAAGCCACTCTGGATAAGAGCGTCTGCTAAATGACTAAAACGTATATGTAAAATAAAGACAGAGACATTCTAATCTTAAATGAGGAGAGCGTTTGTATGGCTTTGGAGGCTCTCGTCTCTGTCGTCGGGCTCAAAGTACGTGCAGGATACTAGGCCTGTACTATCAAGGGCCAGGCTCTATACCAGTGCTTTGATTAGGCCCGTCTGGATAGATACACCGGTCAGAAAGTTACAGACTCGTATCATAAACTCTTTATAGCTGCCATATTCTACTAAACCTTTTAAACCACTCCCTTGGCTGTAAAATAAAAGTTATTTCTATTCCATACAGGATTCTTTAGCTAGGTCGTGATTCACAGGGACTACGGTTTGCCAGTTAGCAATTCCGGTCATAAGTGTGTCATGAGACCAAATGACCCAAGGTCATCCTAAACAGCTGACTAAGATGACATTATTGTCAAAGATGGGTGATAATTGAAGATATCCCATAAAAGCTGTTTACCATTGAAAGAAAGGGTCACAGTTCCAGTCTACTTAAGGGGTGGCTCTCCCATAGGCACTAATGCATTAGCAGCTGGGTCTGGTCTACTTAGTTCATTGACTGTATATGAACCAGAGAAAAGGAGCTCATGAAATGTATTGCTTTCTCTTGCGTCTCTGATTACGGTCATGTGTCATGAGGAGAAACTACAGCCATGACTCAACTAAGACTTCATCTCATCTCTCCCACCATGGCAACACTTCTCCTCTAAACAGACTCCAAACATACTGTACTGGGGAATGGGGCTGGAGCCTGTGTTGTAAGGCTGGGGTCTAGGGCCTAAGGAGGGCTGGACTGGGGTGTAGCCTAATGGTTAGAGCCAAGGCTAGGCTGGGGATGAGGTCTAGATGCTCTCCTGTCCCTGGTCTGGCTCTACTCTGGCCAGCAGGCCTTTGAGGTGTCAGGAGGAACAGCCGGGCTCCTTTCATGCAGGGCAGGCTCCTATTCTCTCATCCCCTAGTAGGACTGTGTGTGTGTGTGGATTCGGGGTCACAAGAGGGTTCCCTAATCCTGACACAGTGCGAGTTCCAGGTGAGCTGTACCGAGGCCTAGAACCGGAGAACCTCCTTAGAACCCCATCAAAGAGGAGCTAGCTTCCGATGACAGGCTCAGGTTGTGCAACAAAAACTCTTTCCATACACTTTGAATAGTCTCCATGAGTTAGTGTTAAGGTTCCCATGACCAGTTGTGCCTCTCGCCCCCACAGAGACAAGGACAAGTCAGGGAAACCACAAACACTGTTCAGGTTCGGCTAATCAAAACTCTTTCCCAGAACGTTTCCAAACATTACTTCCCATGACACTCTCCCACAATAGTAACCATCAGTATACTCCAAACCAGAGAGGCTTCAGTCATTTCCCTCAGCAAACACACACACACTTTTTAAAGAGTTAACCTCTACTTACACACTGCTGTCGGTCATGGACATGGAGTCGTCTGTCATGGCGTCGCTGGACACCTCGCTGTCGTTGGTGCTGGTGGCGGGGGCAAACGAGCCCACATGGTACGGGTTGACCGGGTCCCCTCGCCTGTGGGACCTACACACACACAGGACAATGCAGTTTAAATACATGTTTCGGGTAGCAATAAATCAGATACACAAGAGTACCTTTCATATGTTTAAAACGGGGCTAAGGGTGTTCATTTATCTTCTTGTGAAATAAGTGTAACTGGGTTGTAGATATTTGGGGACCTATGCTGCCAAACTTGAAACTAGTCCTTTTGTGTGTGTTTTTGTGTGTGTTTGTGTTGTCACGTTACCAGTATCGTGATACTCGATACCAGATTTTCCTTGGCAAAAAAAGAAAACATGAAGCAGACTAAAATCTATGGTCCTTTAAAACCTACTTTTGTAAAATATGATGTGCTACAGCTTGCACAAATAAAACAAACGTGAAGCTCGGTGACAACATAAGGCTGTTTTTTCAACATTAGGACCGTGTTCCTCAAGAAATGTAGTCCGCTTCATGTTGTTTGATATTGATTCCTAGTATGGCGATACTGGTATCGTGACAACACCAGTGTGTGCGTGTGTCTCAGACAGTAATGACTTGAGTTCCACTACACACAGGGCCTGAGGAATGTGACAGGGTCTCTCTCTGGGGGGGGGGGGGGGCTTCATGCCCCTCCTCCCCTCCCCCTGGGGTGAGGGAGCAGGGGGGAGAGTGGCACAGCTGTGTGTGCGTGTGTAAGTAAGTAAACGTCTAGGGCGACCAGGACACTTCCCTCTCTGGACACCCTATAAGAGGCCTGCGTTTGAGGCTTTGGCTGCTGTAGCCCATTGCTAGTACTACCATAGTCATACTGGCCTTAAAACTGGCCAATCCCCCTCTCACTTTATTGGCATGGGAGCATATGTTTACATTGCCAAAGCAAGTGAAATAGATAAACAAAAGTGAAATAAACTAAACAAAAAAATTACTCTTGCTTCATAGCCCATCTCCTCCTGCTGTGATGCATTCTTGCCCCAGCAGAGGAAAATAAGAAATGGGGGAATGAGAGAAGAGGAGGAGGGGAGGGAGAGAGAGAACCTGAGCTCACAGCCAGGGCAGGGAAGAGAGAGGGGGAAGAAAAAAGAGAGGAAGCGTGAGTGTGTAGGGAAAGGAAAGAAAGGAGAGTAAAGGGGGAGAAGGGCCTCTTGTTTACGAGCAGCCCACTGGCAGGAGAGAGAGAGAGAGAGAGAGTTGGAGAGGGGTAGAGAGGAAGAGAGAGAGGGGCCCAGCATGACTAAAGCCATAGGCCCCAGCTCCAACCTGACCTTCAGAGGGGCTTGCAAACACTCAGGTATTTAGCACAGCTGGCCTCACATATTTCCCTCCCTCTCTCACCCCCTCATTCATTCTTTTGCTTTCTTTCATGAGGAGACCCCCCCCCCCCCTCCCTTCCCTTCCCAGTCCCCACCACAACCCCTTTCTGGCCTTCCTTTCCACTCTCTCTCCCTCTAAAGTACGCCTAGTCCCCACATCACAGCGTTTTCAAAAGGGAGAGATAAGTGGGGAAGAAAGAGAGAGTAAAAAGGAGAATGGGGAAATCAGAGGAGAATCACAGTGACAGAGAGACCGAGACAGAGAGATAAGAGAAAACAGCGAAAAAGAGAGAATGAGTCTGCTGTCGTTGCTCTGTGGTTTTTGTGAATAATCTGATTCAGGGAGAAGAGGAAGAAATGAGTTCCACATGCCAGGGAGAGGAAGCAGCTACAGAGGGAGGTAGAGGGGTGGCCCAGACTCCCTGTCAGTCTGATTAAAAACCAGAACAAGACCACCTAACCAGGTGATGGAATATTGGAGATCGGTCTGAACTGATGCCTCACTGGGATACGAACCCATGTCCTTCTTAATCCTCCTATGGGGCAGGCTCGGTTGTCAACACGTGTTCTTCAAGGTCCCTCCCCTATAGTGTGTTGCCAGATTCTATTGACACTTTCTAGCCCAATCAGAGCCTAAATCCAGCCAAAACCACTCAAAAGTAGCCCAATTCCCCTCCCTGCAGGCCAAACACCAGTCTGGCACCGGGGCTCTACAGCCTGATAGACTCCCTCTTTAGAAATGTTCAACTTAACTGGTCCGTCTGACAAGTCCACGGCCATTGATTCAGGACAACCATCAGGCCTTGGGTTGGGCATCATCAGCTGATTCAGGTCCTACTGCTACCCTCATCCATATATAGGCCAGCTAATCAATGGCTTGTTGGATTAGCACATTAGTAAGTTGTCATATTTCACTCCCATTCAGATAAGGTAAATACAATCTGTTTATATAGGAGCAGTAAGGGAAGGATACAACTGAGGTATGTATGATATGAATAAACATTCACCTGTAGCTATGTGGTCTACACTCTGCAAAACACCACTCCCTTTTCACTCATTGGATATCTGAGATGTATAAATACACATATGACCATGAATTCCAGATAAGTGAAACCAAACCACTGCTCTGAAGTGGCTCTGAACATTTCGAATGACTAGCCTACTATTGGTCATGTTCGAGATAAAAGGAGATTTATTCCCTATCCTTAGATATTGCCAAAGCAGTGTGTGGCTGAGGCACAGCATAGCAGAGCAGTGGCATCATGTATTATTGGCTGACAGGCTGGGGCCGAGGCCAGGGCCAGACGTGCTCTGTTAACTTCCCGTGGAAGACGATCCCTCTATCTGCGGAACTATTTCAAAGCTCCGGAAACCGAGGCGAGCCAGCAGAGCTGCGCGCCAGCAGAGGGCTGCACTCTGAGTCTAGAGAACAACATTTATCCTTCAGAGAGAGAGAGAGAGAGAGAGACCGAGAGGGGGAGAGTGTGTGTGTGTAAGGTATCTCATCTCCCACAACAAGCTAACACAAGCAAGGTGAGATGAAAACGCATCTGGAAACTGTCTATTTTGAGACAGTATATGCTCTTTTGATGTTATATCCTAGTTATTATCCATGACTTACAATAAAGAACCACTCACACTAGGCTAGTCACTGCATTCCCCAACATTCCCCTACTAGTTGGCTATAGTATGTGAAATAGGAAGGGACCAGTGTCTTACCTGTACCCCTTCTCCATCACCTCCACCATCCTCATAGACACTGTTGCCCTCAGCGCCTTTGCAGAAAGTCCAACCACAGAAGCCAGCGCTTTGGCTTTGAAATCATTACAACTCCACTCCTCTTCCTCATTCAGGGTGGGCAGGTACCCACACACCAGCTTCAGGCTACCTAGCCCGTTAGGGTTCACATGAGCAGGGTTCTCGCCCCCGCTCCTCACATACTCTAGGTAAATGTCCGAGGTCAAGAACATCTGGTAGGCACTCTCCTCCATAGTGGTCTGGATCTCGGTCTGTGCCTGGTCGAACATAGACGAATCAATCTGTTGCTTCTTGATATTATCCCGAATGAAGGTTTTGGTCGCAGGCTTGAGCTGCTTGGCCACTATGCTGCTGGTGTCAATATAGCGCTTGTAAATAGCTTTGGCGACTCGCAGCGTTTTGGTATCCTTGAGGTCCATCTGCCTGAAACCATTACAGGCGAACCAAAAGTCTAAAGTGTCGACGCATTTCTCGCGCTCCAGGAATGTCCTAAAAAGATGAGCACCATCTTGGTCCCCAAGAAGAGAATGCAACGACTTGGTCCACCGGGCTAGCGGCGAATCCGGTGAAGCGCTCCCCTCGGGTTCACCAAGTCCATCCTCATTCCTCTTCGCAGTGGAACCGGGAGGCGCGAGCAAAAGCGCTTTGACCGCGGTACCCTGGGGTCTCATCATGGCGAGTTTGCCGGGGTAGCACGGCAGCGCCTCGCCCTCCTCCCCCGGGACCGGGGGACGGGGAGCATCTTCTCGGAAGCTATTGGCGATATGGTCCGGTATAAGCGCTCTGCTCATGGCTCGGAAGGCAGCAGCAACAGAAAGCCTGTGTGTTGTTTGCCTCCTCTGAGCGCTACAGTAATCTCCTCACTCTCTCTAGTCAGCGGGGGAGCTTCTCTGCCCGTCTTCTCTCTGAAACAGAAGTATTGATCTAATCAAACTCAGATCCACCGGAAACTTCAAAGGCATACATGCAGTAGAAGTCTTTTCAGAACCTTTACAGACTTTCAGAGAGAGAGAGAGAGAGAGAAAAGAGAGGAATGGTGCGGCAGATTTACATAAATACAGACTCATCCGATTGTATTTGGCGTGCTCACTTTGACATATCCTAAATATCCAATGTTGGTGTTGAAAGTGATCATCAACATAAATTAACATGGCAGGTCAAAAAGTTCACACACGCACGGTTTAGCATTCATAAAACAGCCAACAGAGTGAGTGATGCTTCTGACGAGCTTGAGTTCCCATCATCTCGCTCCACTTCATTAACTGCATAGGAAAATTATAAATCCAAAATAACCCAAGACCACACAAACATCTGCTGGGCGGAAACACCAAGTAGCCTAGAAGGAATACAACACAAGTACAAAAGAGCGACATTTGTACGCAATAGCCTACCGGAGATCGATATTAGTGAGCCTGTGTTCTCGTGAACACCTCAACAATTAGCTGGCCATCAAGCCCAATCTGATCCTGAATACGCCGCAGCGAGCAACATGTCCAGTACACGACCAACCAATCAACAGACACCAATCCACAACGAGGCGTGCACGCCACTTTCTGCTCACTATTTGCTTATCATAAGCGTCACAAAACAGCGAAACGGTCAGAATGAATAGCCAGAGCGACCCCCAATTGTAAAGTGGTTATCCCACTGGCTATAGGGTGAACGCACCAATTTGTGAGTCGCTCTGGCTAAGAGCGTCTGCTAAATGACGTTAATGTGCCCTTGAGCAAGGCACTTAACCCTAATTGCTCCTGTAAGTCGCTCTGGATAAGAGCGTCTGCTAAATGACGTAAATGTAAAATGTAAATGACTACACAACCCTAAACATATTCAAGAGACAGACTACTAAACTAGGCTATAGGACATGCTTTGAAAACGTGATGGAAAGCATTGATATAGAACTGAACTTGCCGTTTGAAGTAGGCTAACCAAGATACAAAATGATAGAAATCAGAGAAACCGCCTACCAACATCATGAACCACAAATTGTTTTTTGTTTTGTTTTTTAAAAAGGGCCCCGATTAACAAGCTATGTTCCACGAGAAACAGGCTATAGACAGAAGCGGAGCTGACTACCGATGGCTGCTAACGGCTACATTGAAGCCTCGAGTCATCAGAGGCTGCAACAATATATCACCTTTCGAATTTGTAACAATTGCTTTGCGGCGAAAGCGCTACATATCGGATCACTTTCGAATCAATCGCCAAAATCCAGCCAACGAAATAAGACAGCCGAATCGAGATCCTCATTAGCCTACATCGCGGTTTTCAAATATGACTGCACCAGAAAGAATATACATGTGCAACTACCTAATTCCATAACGCCCGTGTATCTTTAGTGGGTAAAATAGGCTACATTGCTTTATCCAACGTCCAACCACACAGAAAAGTATTCAGATCTCATGGGGGGAGGAATTCCAAATACTTATGTCGTGATGAATAGTCCTCTGAAAAGCGTATCAAAGTTCAGATAAACTGCCCAAATACTTATCACAACGAAAAAGATTCGCACAATACACGGAATGATACTTGTTTGAGTTCGGTATCTAGCAAACTAAGTTAATTGCATACAGCAATATTACTTCAAAGAAAGTCAACAGAACATCAAAGGAACTCCAATGGGGCCAGCGCGAGGAACACACTCTTGTAACTTACCATCGATCCACGAGTTCGGTCTTCCAAAAGTATCCTGGGTTTTTTTATCCACAGAAAAATAATATAATAGTCGATTCCACGACAGATTCCTTTACAGTCCGATTTGTTTCGTGTTAGTTGCAGAAAGAAAAATGCAGTTTTTCCAGGGAAAAAAATACTGCTTAGTTTCTCCCTTTTCTTTGCAAATGTTTCATGCTGCCATGCCATACCGTAGGTCTCTCCTGTAGGCTATTCCAATACGTTCTGTTCTGGGCTCAGGGTAAAACAGCGCACTTCAAAGTATGGAACCGACCGCCTAGTCCCGAAAGCTACATAGAAAACAATACTCCCCCTTTCCCTTAAAAAAAAAACACAGTGCATTCAAATTCACCGACACATATTCATCCTTTATCTTTTCATGTTTTCCGAGACTGGTGAATCGATGGCCGCGGTGAATAAAAAAACAAAACACATTCTAATAACTTTTACCGGCGTTTTTACAGATTACAAAGTTACAACAAAGTTTCTAGGACCTTATCAAAGACAAGAAATCTTGAGCCAACTCCCGGAGGCTTTGGAACGTCAGAAGTAACTGATCTGCCGCCCCAATAGCATTATCCCTGCAATCCCTCTGTTGCTACATAAACTTTAAAGACACAGGGCTCTTTTCTTTTAAGGACTCGAATAGTTTCCTGATTAACCCATTTCTATCTATGGGATGCGCAAAAGACACAACGTTGTGTTAGCTATCTAATCTGGTATACAATTTCCCCAGGGTAATTCTAAAATGTCAAATGAACAAATAAAAACGACATAATCTATAGATGCCATGTGGAGTTGAAATGCATGTATGACATCTCACCAGCACATTGAAATACATTTTTCCACAGCTCCTTCATGTGGCCAGGTTGGGTAAATGTATGATATACACAGGGGTTATTAAAGGTGCAATCTGCAATAGTTACTGCTATTCTATGTTCATTACAATTAACCATATATTATAACCCATTGATTATTGAATAATATCATTTCTTAACGTCTAATTCGCTTAGAACAACTGCCTTACCGTGTAGCTCAGTTGGTAGAGCATGGCGTTTGCAACGCCAGGGTTGTGGGTTCGTTTCCCACGGGGGACCAGTATGAAAAAAAATTATGCACTCACTAACTGAAAGTCGCTCTGGATAAGAGAGTCTGCTAAACGACTAAAATGTTACCCAATCATAACTGAAAATATGAGTATGGTTTACAGCTTGAAAATACCTCTGTTTAAAACTATCATGTTGATCTCACAATAGAGAAATCAGTCTGAATGTAGAATTAATAGCTAGGCTATATCATATGGATAGAGAGGACCGCAGAGTACAACCCCTAAGTTTGATTTAGCGTTCAGCCGCTTCTCCTTTTAATCAATCATCTCCTTTCTATTAGTGTCCCATTTGCTCTACAATCCTGGCACACGAGGCAACCTTTTATATCAATGATATCAATGTCCGGCTTTTTACACCACAAAAAGGGGGGAGGAGGAGGAGTATGTGATGAGCTGATGAAGAGAAGAAGGCCCGTAGTAGACAACCCAGCCATTTTACCCATAATGCACTCATTGATTGGCGCAGGCAGCTGTGGGGCCTGTTTTTGTCTGTGGCAGACAGTCAGACAGTGGTGTCAAGGACATCTGGATGTTACTTTATAAGACTGCCTTGTTTGTCCCCTCTGGGACTCCATACAGTGATTAGTAGAGCTACTAAGTACACTGTAAACTAGTCTTTGAACAAGATGGCTGACTAGGTCAGTGTTTATTTGGATATCCATGCAGCTCCTTCTCAAAGCCATTGGCTGTGCTGATGTTCTATCTATCCCTTCTCACTCATAGAACATTAACCCAACACCATAACCCTTTGTTTACCATTGGTGGTGTAACGGTGGGGGGAGAACCTAACCTCTGACAGTAAATGCACAGAGGTAAAACCCCATCCCCATGGAAATAGCCCCTATACCTCCTACTGCTGCCAAGGGCCAGTTGGGCCTTTGATATGGCAGGGCCCCCTTCGAGGACACCTCAGCCTCCACCTACTGAGACTGACCTCTATTCTGCCCTGGCCCCACTGACCCCTATTCTGCCCTGGCCCTACTGACCCCTATTCTGCCCTGGCCCTACTGACCCCTATTCTGCCCTGGCCCTACTGACCCCTATTCTGCCCTGGCCCTACTGACCTCTATTCTGCCCTGGCCCTACTGACCTCTATTCTGCCCTGGCCCTACTGACCCCTATTCTGCCCCTACTGACCCCTATTCTGCCCTGGCCCTACTGACCTCTATTCTGCCCTGGCCCTACTGACCTCTATTCTGCCCTGGCCCTACTGACCTCTATTCTGCCCTGGCCCTATAAAAATATACATAATAGGGGAGAGGAGCAGGGGCAGGGTTAGCTGCCCCTGATGTTTTGGTGCTTTTATGGCTGGGGGTATATTGTATCCTGAACAGCTCTGACCTGTCCTCCCCATGCTAGCTACCGGCCATCTCAGCTGCTGCTGTAAACTCCACACTTAATAGAGAGAGAGAGAGAGAGAGAGAGAAAGAGAGAGAGAGTGTGTGTGAGTATGAGAGTGTGTGAGTGTCTGAGTGTGGAAATCAGTGTGAAGTGTGTCACTGTGTGTGTGTGTGCTTGTTGCCCTCTCCTCTCAGTGCTGTAGCCCTGTGATCAGTAACTGCTCTCAATTATCCTATTGTCTGCTGCTCCTTTCAGCTCGGGGTTAAACTCTTAGCAGCTCCCTTTGAAGTCATCATCCCTTTATCTCAAGCCAGACCCAAGAATTTAGGGGAGGACAATGGAAAATGAAACCAAGAGGGAGGCTTATGGCAATTATCAACTAGGGCCCGTGAGTACAAGGAAGTGTGAATGTCCAAGGAAGTGTGAATGTCCGTTTGGAGAGAAGGTGGGGGGATAGAGTGAGAGAGAGACAGAGAGGACATGGGTTTACTGTTTCTAATTTGTTTGGTGTGTACACACCAGAGGCAACAAAACTCCAAAGAGGAAATGGTGTCTCCCTCCTTTAAAGAGGTGACAACAGAGGGACAATGCCTTTAAAGGAGCCAGGAGAGGGGGAAAGAGAGAGAGAGGATGACAGGGGGTGAGAGGAGAGGAAGAGAGATGGAAGGAACAGACAACAGCAACAGGGGGGCAGAGGAAGGGAAGAAGAGATGGAAGGATTGGACAACAGGGGGACAGAGGAGAGGAGGGCAAGAGGGGGAAAATAGATGGAATGAAAGGAGGAGAAGGAGAAGTGCAGTTGTCAGCAGAATCAGATGGCATGCTGTGAGAGAGCCGGGAGAGCAGACAATTAAAGTGTGGAGTTAAGAGAGGCTTTGAAGTTGGACATGGTGCCTAATACCCTTAGAATGAGAAGGGCAACAATTCACCAGCTTGTTATGTGGCTGTTTGGAAGGGAGGAGGAGAGAAGAGCGTGTCTTGTTAAAAGGTTCAATTTTAGGAAAATATACTTTAATTTCAACCCCAAATAGCCTCTGAAGGATTGTGGTGGCACAGCGGCAGCTGTAGTGTGGGAGTATAGGAGTTCAACAGTAACCGGTACATTCTGATGAGGAGTGACAGTGTGAGAAATGGTGAGGCTGGGTAGAGGAGGGCGAGAGAGAGAGAAGAGATAATGAAAGAGAGAGGGAGAGAGGGGGAGAAGAAAGAAAGTGAAAGAAAAGAAGTAGGCCTCGAGAAAAAAAGAGAGGTTATTATTGAAGGTTATTTATTGGTATTTTCCACCCATTTTTAATCCCATGTTGTGCATGGCTTTTAAGTCTACCAATGTATAGAAACAATGTGGGATGCACAGTCAAATCCCATTTGGGCCATGAAGCTCTCCTCTCTAATGACTTTCATTTCCTCTTACTGCCTCTCTTGCTCTGACCCTCTCTCTGGGGTTGAGGGCTGATGGAGACACGTTTCAGAGAGGGTGTCACTATTTGGCCATGCTGGTAAGGACAGAACGTAAGCCTACAGCACTTTCTGAGGTGTTCACTACAATAAAATGTGTGGTTGGTCACAGACAGACATCCATATCTGGCCTGCGAGAAAGGGCAGAAGTATGGAACGCTGTGACCACAAATCTGACCTTAACCCTCACTCTAAGGATATCTCTAACCCTAAACAAACGTGCATTGGAATATGAACAATGTCACAATTTTGTCCTTTCTAACATGGTCATCTAGTAGCTACCTCTCAGATAGGTCCACTTTCTGCTTCCTGTTTCTCCACTACTGTGGTCAGGATTATCACCATGGTGATGGTGGACCATAGTCTGATGTGGAAACACAACCTGAAGGTTGACAGGGAACAGGCCACAAAGGCTTTAGTTTAATGGCCTGAAGGTTGACAGGGAACAGGCCACAAAGGCTTTAGTTTAATGGCCTGAAGGTTGACAGGGAACAGGCCACAAAGGCTTTAGTTTAATGGCCTGAAGGTTGACAGGGAACAGGCCACAAAGGCTTTAGTTTAATGGCCTGAAGGTTGACAGGGAACAGGCCACAAAGGCTTTAGTTTAATGGCCTGAAGGTTGAGAGGGGACAGGCCACCAAGGCTTTAGTTTAAAGTCTCATACTAGGCCCAGACTTCTATACCCATACTCTCATATTCAGTATAATACTAGCTAAGGTATTTCATAGCATTATTACACAAATTAATGACTCCTTTAAAACATGTATTAGCCATGCCTAGTCGTAGACTGTCTGGGCTGATAAAATGTGGTGATGTGGTGTGTCTATAAATATATGATGAGTGTGTTGAGGTACATTTTAAGTTCATACCAAGTGTATTGCTGGAGGGTAAGACAATGGGTCAGACAGTGTTCTAGACAGACAGAGGGAGGAGGGAAGAGGGAGGAAGAGAGAGATAGAGACAGACAGCGATAGGTACAGAGAGGGAGAAAGAGAGATACAGAGAGAAAGAAAAGAGAGAGACCGACAGAGAGACAGAGAGAGAGACAGACAGAGAGACAGACAGATCTGTACAAGCATAAGCGACTGATAATCAGACATCTCAATCCAAGACTTGACTGGAACCAGACCTTTCTGTGCAGGTCTGGCCTGGTGGAGTTGAGTGGAATAGAGTGGAGTAGAGAGGAACTATACTAGCGCCCTGCACAGTGTTCCGTTCTGGGCCTCACTTCACCTCACACTATCAGCCCTGACAAAACTCCATCCTGCAATCACACAAATGAACTGAGCCCATTGATCCCATGTCACTCAGACACCCCAGCTAGCTGCTATCTATCCCAGTGTCTAACAGCCATCCCCGGCCTCGTGTGTATGTGTGTGTGTGTGTATATGTGTGTGTGTGTGGGCCTCTCAGGCGGTTACCGTATCAGCATCACTGCAACTCAGGGACGACTCAGGAGTTGAGTGACGGCCTGGAAAAAACGAGCAACACTGTTTGCCATCAACATCAGCTATCAGCGCCATATCAACCTCTAGAAATGGAGTAGAGAAAAAACATGACGGGAAACACAGAATAAATAAATAGTGAGGAGATAAAGAGTGAGGAGACGCTGCTGTGTGTGTGTGTGTGTGTGTTTGTGTGTGAGAGGAGATGCTGTAGTGATAAACAGGGTTATTTATGCAGGCAGTTTGTGTAGAGTGGTGCAGCCAAACACAGGTCTCCCGGGGACTAAGTCAGAAAACAACTCTATAAAAAGATCCACTGACTTTACTAGCGTGTTAACACACACACATAGTTGTACACACACACACACACACACACACACACACACACACACACACACACACACACACACACACACACAGTCGTACACACACACACACACAGTCGTACACACACACACGCACACATGTGTACACAAACATAGTCAATCAGAGGTGTCAATACAGAAGAAGAGAGAGCAGAGACAGCAGACTTCCACACATCACCATGCATAACCCACAAACTATACTAGCAGGACAGCAAGACAACTCAACCTCAAATCACCTTGCAATTCCCTAAACAGTACCCCTATGACCTTTCTCCATCCCAGAGACCATATCCCAAAACAGAAATTGCACATCACTCAATACCCTTGTGCTTCATGGATTTGGAACTAACAAATCCCCAGCACACACTTTCTTTGGGATTGCCTGGGTGTGCTTCGGTTCTGTGCCACCATGCGGAGGGATACGGAACTCTGGGACAGTGGAACATGCCTGTCTCCCTTTTATGATGTCACGGTGTCGGCACTCCCTCTGTCTCTGATGGGGAGATAACACAGAGAGGAGGGAGGAAAGGAGGAAGACCTTTCATCTATGCAGTTGGGTTGGCTGTGTGGAAGAAGTGTCATAAAGGTTCTCTCAGTTCTTTTATGTACAGATAGATATAAAGGAGTACATTCTTGGCATCTCAACAGTCTGAAGTGACTTGTTGGAACACAGTATGACATAAGATAATATGGTGGAATGTCTATCAGTAATTTGACACCTGTCTAGTCCATTCACATCAATGTAGATCAAAGTTACTTTAGACTATTGAGATGCATCCTAAATGTAAATGAGCTAATCGGGCCACGCCTCCAACAGGAGAACAGGAAGTACAGACGGTCACTTCCTCCTCTGACCTTTAGCTCCAATGCTCCAGCCTGTGCCTCATGCAAAGCCTGAGTTATCAACACACACACACCCTAAAGCTGAGCTCATTCAGACAACCCAAACACCTTCACATCCAAAACCATTGACTCCACTCTTCCCACAAACACACCCCTAACCTCCAACCACCCATTAACCCCACCTTCTCTGCTAGCACATCTCATACAGAAGGGTCACACACGTTCTCTTAGGACAGTGGTTCCCAACCTTTTTCGGTTACTCTACACCAACTGAATTTTGCTCTGCCTGGAGTACCCCTCATGTGCATTTTACCAGTAAGCCAATGGTCTCATGAGTCTTCTCAAGTACCCCCTGTGGACAGGCCAAGTACCCCCAGCGGTCCTAGTACCCCTGGTTGGGAACCACTGTCTTAGGATGCAAAGGTTGTGGAATGAGAGTCCTCCGTGCCCTCCTTCCACAAACAACAGATCTACAAAGGCTTGGTGCCCAAATACTAAATTCCTGTTCCTTTCGGTCTGAAAGTCTCTCTCTGCCCAGGCAGCAGAATCAGCACATAAAATAAATACGGAGTGGTGTAGTGTTACACTTGGAAACCGCAGAGCAGGTCATGGACAATGGAAATTTGAGGAAGTGCGCAACAGCACGCGTACAAGAAAAGCAATTCCAATGCAAATGGGGACGCAGGGCTTGTTTGAAATCAAATCTGCTGTTTTGGAACATCATAATAATGCCTCAAACCTAACCCGTCTTCTTCCAGGAAATGAGGATTCCCTTGAACCGGCCAGCATTGAAACCAATGCATTCCTCCTTGACCAGCATAATATGATATGTAATAAGAGTGGTAACCTACACTGGCCTCTCCCTAAACACACACACACACAGGTTATCATCCTTACCAGCCTCGCTCCGCAGGCATCTGAGACTTGGCCTGGAAATCAATCAAACCCACTATGCAGTAGCAATGTTTACGCTGTGTCTGTTCACAAAATATTGCGCTTGCACAATCCTTATTCTTAAATCTCAAAGCATCTACTTGTGACGGGAGTTTGAAAAAGTAGTAATAGTGCTAGTTGTTTTCATGTTATTCAAAACCATTGTGTTATTTTATTTGACTAGGTGAGACTGCTTAAATACAGCAATGCCACAAATGGCAGCCATTTAATGGACAGGAACGTCTGAGGAGATCATGGTTTCCAGTGGTGTCAATGGTATCAGCCAGAGTCATGTCATGCTACTGTGAAATCAGAAACAGTACTAAACTACTGTTCTGTTTGGCTGGATGTTCTACCAATACTACCAGAGGTCTATCTGCACCAACCACAAACCCCCAATATAACAGAACTACTGTTTAGAATAGAAAATGTCCGCCATGCTCCAATGGGAGCAATGAAGATTCAAGGTCTCTGGCTTGGTCGTAAAGAGTAGATCTCACTTGGTCGCAAGCTGAGGTTATGTGTCAACTCAAAAATAATACAATATTTTTATTAAATATGGGATCAAACACTGTTTTAAGATGAGAAATTATGTGTCAATTGAAATCAAACAAATTAATATGATGAAAAAAGTACTTTAATAAAACAATGCATTCGGTATGTACATTCAGTATCAAACTTGATTTTGAAGCATGTCATATGGAATCACAAAAAAACAACATACACTACATGACCAAAAGTATGTGGACACCTGCTTGTCAAACATCTCATTCCAAAATCATGGGAATTAATATGGAGTTGGTCCTCCCTTTGTTGCTACAACAGCCTCCAGTCTTCTGGGAAGGCTTTCCACTAGCTGTTGGAACATTGCTGCGGGGACTTGCTTCCATTCAGCCACAACAGCATTAGTGAGGTCGGGCACTGATTGATGTTGGGCGATTAGGCCTGGCTCGCAGTCATCGTTCCAATTCATCCCAAAGGTGTTCGATGGGATTGAGGTCAGGGCTCTGTGCAGGCCTGTCAAGTTCTTCCACACCGATCTCGACAAACCATTTTTGTATGGACCTCGCTTTGTGCATGGGGGCATTGTCATGCTGAAACAGGAAAGGGTCTTCACCAAACTGTTGCCACAAAGTTGGAAGCACAGAATTGTCTAGAATGTATGCTGTAGCACTAAGATTTCACTTTACTGGAACTAAGGAGCCTGAACCATGAACAACAGCTCCAGACCATTATTCTTCCTCCACCAAACTTTACAGTTGGCACTATGCATTGGAGCAGGTAGCATTCTTCTGGCATCCGCCAAACCAAATTCGTCCGTCGGACTGCCAGATGGTGAAGAGTGATTCATCACTCCAGAGAACGCGTTTCCACTGCTCCAGAGTCCAATGGCGGCGAGCTTTACACCACTCCAGCCGACACTTGGCATTGAGCATGGTGATCTTAGGTTTGTGTGTGGCTGCTCGACCATGTAAACCCATTTCATGAAGCTCCCAACGAACAATTATTGTGCTGACGTTGCTTCCAGAGGCAGTTTGGAACTTGGTAGTGAGTGTTGCAACCGAGGAGAGTCCCATTCTGGGAGCTTGTGTGGCCTACCATTTCGTGGCTGAGCAGTTGTTGCTCCCAGATCTTTCCACTTCACAATAACAGCATTTACAGTTGACCGGGGCAGTTCTAGCAGGGCAGAAATTAGACAAACTGACTTATTGAACATCACTGAGCTCTTTAGTAAGGCCATTCTACTGCCAATGTTTGTCTATGGAGATTGAATGGTGGTGTGCTCGATTTTATACACCTGCCAGCAATGGGTGTGGCTGAAATAGCAGAATCTACTCATTTCAAGGGGTGTCCACATACTTTTGTATATATAGTGTATGTATGGATAGTACGTACATTAAACATCCACAAAAAGTTTTGCAAAATGATTGATTTCTAACAGGGAATGTGAACAAAAAATCTGACAGTAAATAAATATGTAAAAATCCATAGTGGTTAAAAATTGTGATAGACACAACAGTGTGGGTGTGGCCAACATAACTGGCACAGCTGATTGGTGCTCCCATGGCATGACAGATGTGTGATGCCTGGTAACTGTGGCGATGATTCTCACATCTGATAGGGCGTCATATCCTTCATGTCCGGATAATGGGCGTAGCCAAGGGAAGAACAGTTCATGGTAACCTGGATTGGGAGAGGGGAGGGGTTTAGGACAGGAGAGAAATGGGAGGGGTTTTTAAGCACAAGTCATAATGTTTCATGAACTTCACATCTCTCAACAGTCTATTTTATTACCCAAAGAGGATAGAGAAGATTCAGTTTTGACTACCTGCCCGGGACTACAGATGGAAACTAGCCAGCTGGCAAAATCTGGCACATTTACAGAAATATTGATTGATGTGCATTGTCCCTGTCAAATCAATGTAGTAAATGAAATGACTGAGTTGGGTTTGGGTGGTCTAATTTGAGTGACTCAAACCCTGCCTATATTCACCAAGAAAGATCACATACTGTTGATACAGGAGCAGCATCATCCCAGGTGGGAGTAGCAGACTATTTGAATGGCCACTCTTTATCACAGGGTATGTATAGATGCTTTCCATAAACACGTCCAGTGTCTCTGACAGCATGATTGTTGGACGGGACATCAAAGGCTTCAACCGCCAGGCCTCGATCACAGTCACGTTACAGGACATTTACCTCCTGCTGTGACAGGCATCCAGGTCCTCCTGTAACACAGAAGCTCTCTTCTGGAGGAAGTTCACCTGCAGCCAACACACAGTAAGGGGTCAACACACACAGTCGGGGGTCAGGGGTCAATGCACAGTAGGGGCTCAGTAAGAGGGTATAGGAGTAGAGTGTTATTGAGAAGGGGTTGAGATAGAAAAGCGATAGAGGAGAAGGGGTTGAGAAAGGAAAGGTTAGGGGAATAAGGGTTAAGGCAATAGGGGGCAAGCCTAGGAGAGTAGGGGGGAGTAGGGGTTAAAGGAGAAGGGAGCAATTCATAGGGGAGTAGGGGGCTAGGGAGTAAGGCGACTGAGTGAGATTATAGGTGAGAGGTTAGGATTTTGATACAGTAGTGAAACCATGAGAATACAAGACATGGGGCCAGTACAGCTAATCCACTGCTACTTTAGGGGGACAGTGAAAGAGTTAACTTCCAAAGGGTTAGACTAGGCAGTTCCAGGCCTTAACTCCATACAGTGCCTATAGAAAGTCTACACCCCCTCGAACTTTTTTCACATTTTGTTATGTCAGTGCCTCAGTTTCATGCATTTAAAAAAATATCTACACACCATACTCCACACTTAAGGATATATTTTTTTATAGTGAAAAAATATATATATATATAAAAAATACAAAACTGAAATATCATAATTGGACATGTCTCCAACCCCCTGAGTTAATAGTTGGTGGAAGCATCTTTGGCAGCAATTACAGTTGAGTCTGTTGGGATAGGTCTCAACCAACTTTGCACACCTAGATTTGGCAATATTTCACCATTCTTCTTTACAAAACTGTTCAAGCTCTGTCAAGTTCCTTTGGGAGCATTGATGGACAGCAATCTTCAAGTCATGCCACCATTTTCAATTGGATTTAGGTGGGGGCTCTGACTGGGCCACTCAAGGACATTTACCTTTTTATTCCTCAACCACTCCACTGTAGCTTTGGCTGTGTGCTTCGGGTCGTTGTCATGCTGAAAAGGGGAACTTCCGTCCCAGTTTCAACTTTCTTGCAGAGGGTAGCTGGTTTTCCTCAAGGACCTTTCTGTACATTGCTCCATTCATTTCCCCTTCTATCCTGATAAGTGAGAAACATCCCCATAACATGATGCTGCTACCACCATGCTTCACAGTAGGGACGGTGTTCTTTGGGTGATGTGCCGTATTGGGTTTGCGCCAAAAGTAACGCTTTGCATTTAGGCCAAAAAGTTAAATTTTTGTTTAGTCAGATCACAAAACGTTTTGCCACATGGCTACAGAACCTTCCAAATCTTTTTTTTGCATACTTCAAAACAGGTGGACATTCTTGAATAATGGCTTCCTTCTTGCCACCCTATATGGCAGATTTGTGGAGTGCTTGGGATATTGTTGTCACATGCACACTTTGACCAGTCTTGGCCATTAAAGCCTGTAGCTCTTTCAAAGTTGCCATTGGACTCTGATCAGTCTCCTACTTGCTCGGTCATCCAGTTTGGAGGGACGGCCTGATTTAGGCAGGGTCTTGGTGGTGCCATACACCTTCCACCTCTTAATAATCGTCTTGACAGTGCTCCAAGGGATATTCAAATACTTTTTTGTATACCCATCCCCCAATCTGTGCCTTTCCACAACTTTGTCCCAGAGTTATTTTGAAAACTCCTTGGTGCTCATGGTTGAGCGTTTGCTTCGCAAATCACTGCCCAGCAGAGAGAACCTACAGGAACTGCTGAATTTATCCTGAAATCATGTGTATCACTAAAATTTAACACAGGTGGAGGGCAATTAACTTGGTGTGTGATTTTGAAGGTGATTGGTTACACCTGAGCTAATTTAGGATCGCTATTACAAAGGGGTGGAGATTTATACAACCAAGCTATTTCAGTTTTTATTTTGTATCGATTTTCTAAAAAGATTCAGAATATTTTTTCACATGGAGGTTATGGGGTAGGATGTGTAGATCAATAGAGAAAAACAACTATTTGAATGCATTTTACTACAGGCTATAAGGCAACAAAAGGTGAAAAGTTTGAAAGGGGGTGTATACTTTCTATAGGCACTGTCCATACTACTGTGTTCCAAATCAAATCAAAATCCTTCTCTTTAGATCAACTGAAACAAAAGGGTTATAATATTCTCTGATGTGTAACTACTGTACTGGAACTCAATGGTACATTCCATTCTCTTGGATGGAAACCTCAGGAACAGATTTAGCGTTTCATTTGGAGAGGCGGCGCTGCTGCTTTCAGAGGAGTAACAGCATCAGTATGCAAAAAAAAACGGAACTGCGGTCGGATGCCATGGAGTCGCTGTTCTTTCAGTAAAAATAATGCGTCGTAATGTGCAAAACCCAAGACATCCTCAATGAAAAGGGAGGCCGTTCTGGTCGTGAATTACATCGTATAAACATATCCGATGGCAGAGGCTTGTGGCGGCAGGACTGGAAAGAGATCCAGCCGGAGCTATCCAAAGCAGCCAGGCATTGGGGCCAGTTTGAGTTTAGAAGCGCGGGCCCCCTTCAAATGTTGTTGTTGGTTGGTTAGTGGGGCCCCCTCTCCCTCAGCCCCCCCCACCACACCCCCGACACAGAAAGGCTTATTGTTTACATTCTAAATGTTGGGCAGAAATTCCCCTCCCTCCCGCTGCGCACCACAGTTTAATGTCGAACAAGGCCCAGTTAAACTAATAGGAGACTGTCCGCGGTGGCTGGGTGGGGAACGGCGCCCTTGACGGCGGTATTAATGTGGTTAAACGCAGGGTGTAATTGTGTCTGATCTGATGGAGCCTAGAGAAAGAGAGGGAGCTTCGAAGTGGACCGGTCCAAAGCCATGTCTATGGGCTCTGCTGTCTGGTCTACACCACCATATGATACCCCCTCGTCACGGCCAAGGAATCAAACAAACAGACCGTGTGTGAGTTCAGTCTCGGATGGTTTCTATCAATATGTAGAGAGAGGGAGGAAAGCAGAAAATAAGAAAATGGCAGCAAAGGAAAACTGTTCATAGTTGGTATCTGAAGAAACACTGAAAAGGAAAGCAGGTCTATAAGTTGAGATGTATGGAGTGTATTGCCCAGGTACAGGGACCTGTCTGTATTACTGCATATAGATCAGGGGTCAACAACTCTAGGTCACTAACACATGAATCAACTAACCAAGATCTTGATAGTTAGTTGATATGTGGATTAGTTGAATTTGGTGAGTTAGATATAGGCTGAGTGTGTCCTGTGTATAGTGCCCCATGCAGGTCTTGTTCCTACCTGAGACTTGAGAGAGGAGATAGTGTCCTCCAGCTCCTGTCGCAGCTCAGCTGGCATCAGCCCTTTCATTTTCATCTCACACTCCTGAAGTACCAGCGTGACCTGCAGTGAGAGGGAGAAGAGGAGGAATAGGGAGAGGGAAAGGGGGATACCTGTTCAGTTGTACAACTGAATGCATTCAACTGAAATATGTCTTCCACATTTAACCCAACCCCTCTGAATCAGAGAGGGGCGGGGGCTGCCTTAATCGACATCCACGTCATCGGCGCACGGGGGCAGAACGACTGATTTTTACCTTGTCACAATAGGAGGGAATCAGACTACTTCAAAGCCATAGAAAGAGAGGATGTGGTTCAATACACTTATTGTAAGTGGCTCTGGACAAGAGCGTCTATTAATTGACCAAAGAGTTATTATACACACATCGCCCCCTATTGGCTAGTAAAAAGATCACGGTCACCACAGACCACGTGGCCAACTCAGCGTAGCCCTTAGGGTATGCAGTAGGTGCAGGTTTTTGTTCCAGCTCAGCACAAACACACCTAATTCAAATGAACTAATCACCATCTTCATTTTAGAGACCATAATTATCTGAATCAGGTGTCTTAATAAAGCTGGGCTCGAGCCTACACTCACTTCCGCCCTCCAGGACCGGAATTGACCACCCTTGACTTTTAGACCTAGGCCCAGCTGGGTTTGAGAGAACAGACAGAACACATCAAACACATCAGCCCTCCCTATGTGGGGCACAGAGAGGGCTGTCTGGAGCTAAATTACACTGGAGAAAACCATAGTCTGATTACAAAGCTTAAAACGTTTGGTTAGCCATTCCTCCATGCCCACAAACACACACAGTGAATGTACTGTACGTTCAGTAGGCAGACATGCTGTAATGACAAACTGAGAGGTTTGGTATGGAGTTGGTGCTTGTGGAATCTACCGGAGTTTTTCCCTGACCATGTGACCTGACCAGGAAGAACTAGAACTAGGGCCTGGTCAGGTCGCAGAGTGACTACATTCTCTGTGGGTAGAAGAGGAATGGCCACCCCTCAGAGCCTGGTTCCTCTCTAGGTTTCTTCCTAGGTTCCTGCCTTTCTAGGGAGTTTTTCCTAGCCACTGTGCTTCTACATCTGCATTGCTTGCTGTTTGGGGTTTTAGGCTGTGTTTCTGTATAAGCACTTTGTGACATCTGCTGATGTAAAAAGGTCTTTATAAAGACATTTGCTTGATTGATTGATAACTAGGGCGAGCCCCAAACTATTCCTACCATGAGGTCTTTAGCATGCCGAAGTCCAGTTATTGTTAAAAAGAACTATTTCCTCTTTAGAGAGAGAGAGAGAGAGAGAGAGAGAGAGAGAGAGAGAGAGAGAGAGAGAGAGAGAGAGAGAGAGAGAGAGAGAGAGAGAGAGAGAGAGAGAGAGAGAGAGAGAGAGAGAGAGAGAGAGAGAGAGAGAGAAAGAGAGTAGTAG
Organism: Coregonus lavaretus; assembly: GCF_964263955.1. Taxonomy (NCBI): domain Eukaryota; kingdom Metazoa; phylum Chordata; class Actinopteri; order Salmoniformes; family Salmonidae; genus Coregonus; species Coregonus lavaretus. Next base: position 5,597 of record NW_028163026.1, on the reverse strand, counting down.
AAAATTGGTTTTCCAAAAATAATTTTCCTGTTGTGGATTTAACTGATTGATCTGTCTTTCTGTAATGAATCTTTCAGGGAACAATGGAAGGGATTGGGACGCACTTCAAAGGGGGAGAGTATAAATGATCCCAACACTGAACAGCTCTGTTTGTCTCAGCACAGTTTGCAGTAGATTAGGCCTTTGCCACTTTGCCAAAAATGTTCTCCCTCCCGCCTCATTTAAAAGTGTCGGGCCAATAACATCATCAGGAGAGAAAGTCTATCAATGTACTCTTTTTTATTCCTCCGTGAGAAAGGGAGCCACGGGTAATTTGAGAATGAACATTTTCAAACAAATGCAAAAAAATAAATGTTTTACAGGCTGTAATTTGGGGTGCCAACAAGTTAAAAAAAGGATAGAACCCCAGAGAGGGAGGCAGTCATAACAAGATGGCGCCCAGACAAAACACTCAAGACCAAAACACCAAACCAACAAACAACGGTCAAATGATCACTGTCCTCATAAGCCACATCCAATGTAAAAGTATTGGGATTCTTTGAAAGCTTTCCATTCAAGTTCCTTGGCTGCATTCTTAATGCATGTACAGTACGTACAGTGCTGTATTTAAGTTACCACAGTAGTAAGGGATATACACACTTCAATCTAAATGACTAGCTCCCTCCTGACAACTCCATCTCCGTTTTCCGTCCCATAGATCAGATTCAGGGTAACTAGTATTCACCGGACTACACTGCAGGGAGGATTGGAGCCTGTACTCACAGGCTTGAGGCTAATCAAAGTAGACATGCCATTAATGTTTGCTTTCGTAACTATGAGTACTAGAGAGGGGGGAGAAAGAGAGAGAAAGAATGAGAAGCAAGAGAGAGAGAGGATGAGAGAGAGAGAGAGAGAAGAGAGAGAGAGAAAGAATGAGAAGCGAGAGAGAGAGAGAGAAAGGATGAGAGAGAGAAGAATGAGAAGCGAGAGAGATGATGAGAGAAAGAGAGAGGATGAGAGAGAGGATGAGAGACAGCGAGAGAAAGAATGAGAAGCGAGAGAGCGAGAGAGAGGATGAGAGAGAGAGAGGATGAGAGAGAGAAGATGAGAGAGAGAGAAAGAATGAGAAGTGAGAGAGAGAGGATGAGAGACAGAGAGAGGATGAAAGACAGAGAGAGAGAGAAGATGAGAGAGAGAGGATGAGAGAGAGAGAGAAAGAATGAGAAGTGAGAGAGAGAGGATGAGAGAGAGAGAGAGGATGAGAGAGAGAGAGAGGATGAGAGAGAGAAAGAATGAGAGCGAGAGAAAGAAAGAATGAGAAGCGAGAGAGCGAGAGAGAGGATGAGAGAGAGAGAGGATGAGAGAGAGAGAGGATGAGAGAGAGAGAGAAAGAATGAGAAGTGAGAGAGAGAGGATGAGAGAGAGAGAGAGAGGATGAAAGACAGAGAGAGAGAGAGAAGATGAGAGAGAGAGGATGAGAGAGAGAGAGAGAAAGAATGAGAAGTGAGAGAGAGAGGATGAGAGAGAGAGAGAGAGGATGAAAGACAGAGAGAGAAGATGAGAGAGAGAAATAATGAGAGAGAGGATGAGAGAGAGAGAGAGAGAAAGAATGAGAAGCGAGAGAGAGAGAGGATGAGAGAGAGAGGAAGAGGTAGAAAGAGAAATAGAGATAACGAAAGTAACAAAGGAAGAGGGGTTGAGCGAGACAGAGATCTCCTAGGGGGTAAGACATTACCCTTCACTTTTCTCGTCTGACAGAGAGAGGGTATACTGTATAATAGAAGTCTACCTGGCCGCCAGCCTAATGACGTCAAGGCCAGCTGTATTAGATCACCATTAGCCTGGGCGCTGTACTGTAGGACAGACACAAAGAGCTCTACATCACATTATAGAGGATCTGCTCTGCAGCTGGAATGCTATGTAATGTAATGTAATGGCTGCAGGTGGACTTAGCCGAGTAGCGCCCATTAGCGGAACACTGCAGTGCTTAATTCCCACTATGTAAGATGTGAGCTGTATGTACTGCCTGTTTGAAAAGAGAGTTCATTAACAAAAGTCTGATTCATGTAAAAAATATATATATTTCATAATACAGTTTCCTACTATGCTTCTCATAGGCCTGAGGATGGGTAGATACATACACAGATCATATACACTGATCTATAAACAACTGGGGAGTGCCTTGGAGACAAAGCTTTAGCGATTATAAGCTTAACGTATGTCTCGCCAAGGCGTTGGTTGTCCTGGTTAACTGGGCAATGTGCGGGTGTGGAGAGAGGCAGAGCAGCCATTTTTGTTGTGGCTAACAAACGCTAGCTATGCTAACCCAGACATAGATGCTACACTACAGTAGGTCAGACAAAGGTCCTACTGAACTATTTTCCCACTTATGGAATCTCATTCAACACATATGGACATTTCAACTGCGACATTTGGTGGCAGCGGTGGGATCTGGGATGGTAAGCAGTCTGGGGCTCAGATTAGTGATAGCAGGTGAGCGATAGTGAATTGAAATTCACTGAATCTCTCGAGTTGACTGAAGGATCACATCGAACACTAGCTGAATATGGAAGTATTTTTCTGAGAGACATCACTCTTTCTTTCAGTTCTGTTTCTCACAGGCTGTTTTATATCTAATCTCTTTATCGCTTCCTCGCTTCATCTCTCTCTTTCTGAATCCCTCTCTGTACTGTAAAGGCCTGTTTGTCTTTAGACAGGTGGATGGAGGGACATGAGGAGAGGAGGCCTTTAAAGAGGGTCCTGGCCGATCACACAGATGTAAGCAACCTTTGAAGACATTGGCTGATCAAACCTTAGCGGCAGGTTTTGGCCATTGACAGACCTCAGGATGTAAAACAGCGCAACTGTTCTCCAAAGCATCCATCAGAGACTGAGAATGACAGAGAGGAACAATCTGACTTTCCACACAGAGACATCGGTTTCATCTCCACCCTCTTTTAAAAGGAAAATATAAGTTTTTTGTTGTTCCTGATGAAGCGTTAGACTCCATTTTGAAGCTCCTGAGAGAAGCAGAAGTCTTTTTACTTTTTCTCCTTCCATTCTCTTAAAATGACAATATTTCATCTATATATAGTCTTTAGATTGTGCTGGTGGTTTTGACTTTCCCCCAGCGCTTGATACTGTCTGTCACACACCAAGGTTTCTGACAGCTGCCAGACGAAAGAAACAAGGCGTTGACACTTTGAACATTTAAATGAAGTTTGCCACGTAGCTTGAGGTGCAGATTGTGCTCGCTGTTGGAAGATTCTGGAGTGACAAAAACCTTGTCAGATACAAGGGGGTACATCAAAAACCACGTCACTCACAAAGTTTGCGCCACCACATCTCTGAGTTGCACTCTCAGAGTTCGTTGGGAAATGCTTTGAATTCAAAAACGCTTCGCTGCCTTGAAATAAATAAAGAGCTTCACAGAGAAGTGACTAAAAAGAGGAAGAGCGATAAGAAAAGGGAAGTGTGAAGTTCTAAAAAAACAGGATGTGTTAGTTACTAATGCAGTGAGTTACACACAGAACTGCACAACACCAGTGGCTGATTGATCTGTAAATAACCAGTGTACTTTTGATTGTCTTCAGACAGACAGATAGACTGAACCTCACCGTGAGGTGCAGCCGAGCCGCCATTTTACAGCTGGGAGTCCGAGAGGGCTCTGGAAGAGGCAGGCAGGAAACATCTGTGTGAAGTCTGGGGTAGAGAAACTGTTTTAGCGTGTGAGATCAGATTACAAAGACATGTCTTGGCAGATAAACTAGGGCAATATCACTGTAAGGAGGCAGAGAGAGTTTGTGAGTTAGTAGGCCTCAGGTTTTATTAACACACACATCATTCGCACAGACACACACACAGACATGCGAAAACACACACACAAACACACACACGCATGGACACATACATGCACGCACACACCAGCCTCAGAGAGCCTCTCTCTCCTCATAAGGAGGTATAGAGAACAGAGTATCACTATCACTACACTGAGAGGGCCCATCTCCAGTCAGACACAGACCACCAGGTAAACACAGTCTCAGTGAATCTGATAGGAATGAGTTCACTTTAGACATAGTTATAGGCCAGTTTCCCTGACAAGATTGAGCCTAGTCCTAGACTAAATGCATGTTCAATGGAGAATCCTACACGCCTAACACACCTTTGACCATTTGCATAACGAAAGTATGTACAACCTTGGAAAAAGTTCACCTTGAAGAAGTGTAGGTTAAGAGCCTATAGCCCTATCCTTTTAATTAAGTCGGATGAGAGGAAGAAGCCTCCAGTACTGGGTCAACCCACCGGCTGGTGGCCCTACAACCCTAGCACCACTGACCCATTCTGGAGAAATGTATGTCCGTCCGACATAGAGCGGTTCCAGCAAAGTGTGTGAAGTGTGTGTAAGGGTCACAGGGCGGCTCCCCGGGACAAAGAGTTGTCTCCAGTGGTACATACCAGCCTAGAGGTACATAGGCCCAGCCAGAGACAGAGAGACTGCCAGCCAGCCTCCTACGTGGTGATTACTGCCTTTCTTCTCTGTGTGTGTCAAGGTCAAAGCAGACCTGTGATTACAGAGCACACAGGGGCCACGGCTCCGGGGCTGGTGTGTGTGTGTGTGTGTGTGTGTGCAGTGGTTCAGGATTCCCTCTGAACATTCCTGCCCCACAGTGCTGGCTCTTGAAGCCGGATCTCGAGGAATTTGGAAAATCTCTGTCTCTGAACTAGGGGTTGGGAAGAAGAGAGGGGAGAGAGAGGAAGAGGAGAGAGGAGAGAGAGGAAGAGGAGAGAGGAGTGAAACTGAAGGTTGGGGTAGGGGTTTGAGGTAGAGGGGTGAGGTAGAGGGGTGAGGTAGAGGGGTGAAGTAGAGGGTTGGGGGTGAGGTAGAGGGGTGAGGCTAAGGGTTGTGGGTGAGACTGACGGGTGAAGTTGAGGGGTAAGTCTGAGGGGTGAGGGGGTGAAGTTGAGGGTTGAGTCTGAGGGGTGAGGGGATGAAGTTAAGGGTTGAGGGGATGAAGTTAAGGGTTGAGGGGTGAGTCAGGGGTGAGGGAGTGAAGTTGAGGGTTGAGGTTGAGGGTGAGAAGAGGGAATCTGTTACCTGCTCCTGATTCTCTAACTCTTTGTTCAGTAGTTTCTTCTCGGAGGAGTGCAGCTGCCTCTGGAGATTCTCCACCTTCTCCTGCAGAACCTAGAGAGACAGAAAAGAGAGAGCGCATTTGAACAAGAGAGATAAAGAAAGAGAGGGATAAAGAGAGAGAGACAGAGAGGGATAAAGAGAGAGAGACAGAGAGAGAGAGAGAGAGGAGAGAGAAAGAGAGGAGAAAGAGAGAGAGAGAGAGAGAGAGGAGAGAGGGGAGAGAGAAAGAGGAAGAGAGCGAGAGGAGAGAGAGACAGAGAGGGATAAAGAGAGAGAGACAGAGAGAGGAGAGAGAGAAAGAGAAAGAGAGCGAGAAAGAGAGGGAGAGAAAGAGAAAGAGAGAGAGAGGAGAGAGGGGAGAGAGAAAGAGGAAGAGAGAGGGAGAGAGAAAGAGGAAGAGAGAGGAGAGAGAAAGAGGAAGAGAGAGAGAGAGAGAGAGAGAGAGAAAGGGAGAGAGAGAGGAGGAAGAGAGAGAGAGAGGAAG
>NW_028163027.1:37500-82247 GCF_964263955.1 Coregonus lavaretus | reverse complement strand
AGGACATCCTCCGAAAGTTGTCATAATTACTGTGTAAGTCTATGGAAGGGGGTGAGAACCACGAGCCTCCTAGGTTTTGTATTGAAGTCAATGTACCAAGAGGAGAACGGAAGCTAGCTGTCCTCCGGCTACACCATGGTGCTACCCTACAGAGTGCTGTTGAGGCTACAGTAGACCTTCATGTGTTTTAATCAATTATTGGGTGACGTGAATATATTACATTCACTGAGGAGCCTCCACTGTATTCTACTTGTTTGTGTGAGTAGAACAGAGTGGTGTATGGGAGCCCTGAAGCTAGCTAACTGCTTTCTGTCTTCCTGTGTCTCTAACCACAGCTGCTGAGCAAGCTGCTACATACACTCACACACACACACACACACACACACACACACACACACACACACACACACACACACACACACACACACACACACACACACACACACACCGGTCTGTGCTGTATAAATGATACTTTTCGGTTGTCTCTGTCTGGTCTGTGTATACAATAGATACATTACATTATTTCTGTTTGTTCTTGTTTCAGTTGGAAGAAGCACTGCAGGTATATATCATATATACAGCCTACAGCCATGACCCACAGCCTATAGTCATGACCCACAGCCCACATTCATGACCCACAGCCTACAGTCATGACCCACAGCCCACAGTCATGACCCACAGCCTACAGTCATGACCCACAGCCTACAGTCATGACCCACAGCCTACAGTCATGACCCACAGCCTACAGTCATGACCCACAGCCTACAGCCATGACCACAGCCCACATTCATGACCCACAGCCTACAGTCATGACCCACAGCCTACAGTCATGACCCACAGCCTACAGTCATGACCCACGACCCACAGTCATGACCCACAGCCTACAGGCATGACCCACAGCCTACACTCATGACCCACAGCCTACCCACAGCCTACAGTCATGACCCACAGCCTACACTCATGACCCACAGCCTACCCACAGCCTACAGTCATGACCCACAGCCTACAGTCATGACCCACAGCCTACGGTCATGATCAATAGCCTACAGTTATGACCCACAGCCATGACCCCCAGCCTACAGCCATGACCCACAGACTACAGTCATGACCCACAGCCTAAAATCATGACCCACAGCCTACAGCCACGACCCACAGCCTACAGCCATGACCCACAGACTACAGTCATGACCCACAGCCTAAAATCATGACCCACAGCCTACAGTCATCACCCACAGCCTACCCACAGCCTACAGTCATGACCCAGAGCCTAGAGTCATGACCCACAGCCTACAGTCATGACCCACATTCTACAGTCATGACCCACAGCCTACAGTCATGACCCACAGCCTACAGTCATGACCCACAGCCTACAGTCATGACCCACAGCCTACAGTCATGACCCACAGACTACAGTCATGACCCACAGCCTACAGTCATGACCCACAGCCTACAGTCATGACCCACAGCCTACAGCCATGACCCACAGCCTACAGTCATGACCCACAGCCTTCAGCCATGACCCACAGCCTACCCACAGCCTACAGCCATGACCCACAGCCTACAGTCGTGACCCACGACCCACAGTCATGACCCACAGCCTACAGTCATGACCCACAGCCTACAGTCATGACCCACAGCCTACAGCCATGACCCACAGCCTACAGTCGTGACCCACGACCCACAGTCATGACCCACAGCCTACAGTCATGACCCACAGCCTACAGTCATGACCCACAGCCTTCAGTCATGACCCACAGCCTACAGCCATGACCCACAGCCTACAGTCGTGACCCACGACCCACAGTCATGACCCACAGCCTACAGCCATGACCCACAGCCTACAGTCGTGACCCACGACCCACAGTCATGACCCACAGCCTACAGCCATGACCCACAGCCTACCCACAGCCTACAGTCATGACCCACAGCCTACAGTCATGACCCACAGCCTACCCACAGCCTACAGCCATGACCCACAGCCTACCCACAGCCTACAGTCATGACCCACAGCCTACAGTCATGACCCACAGCCTACAGCCATGACCCACAGCCTACCCACAGCCTACAGCCATGACCCACAGCCTACAGCCATGACCCACAGCCTACCCACAGCCTACAGCCATGACCCACAGCCTACCCACAGCCTACAGCCATGACCCACAGCCTACAGTCATGACCCCCTGCCTACAGTCATGACCCACAGCAGAAGGAGAATAAATTAAAAAGACAACATGAGAACAAGCAGACAGACTATGTCTGTCTGTCTGTCTGTCTGTCTGTCTGTCTGTCTGTCTGTCTGTCTGTCTGTCTGTCTGATAGATAAATGACATTGTTTTCTGTTTGTTCTTGTTTCATGTGAAGGAAGCACTGCAGGTATGTATGTAATATATTTGTACTCAAATAGTTTTACTCATGTTTACTAATGTAATGTTGGAATGAACTGCTACCCTATTCACTACCCTCTGTCTCTCTCTCCATCCACCCACCCTCCCTCTCTCTTTCTACCCTCCCTCCCCCTCTCTCTACCCTCCCCCTCTCTCTACCCTTCCCCTCTCACTCTCTCTCTCTACCCTCCTCTCTCTCTCTCTCTCTCTCTCTCTCCCCTCCCCCCCTTTCTCTCTCTCTCTACCCCCTCCATCCCACCCTCCCTCCCCCTCTCTCTACCCTTCCCCTCTCACTCTCTCTCTCTACCCTCCTCTCTCTCTCTCTCTCTCTCCCCCTCTCTCTCTCCCCTCCCCCCTTTCTCTCTCTCTCTACCCCCCTCCATCCCACCCTCCCTCTGCACCCACCCACCCTCCCTCTCTCTCGCTCTCTCTATCGCTACCCTCCCCCCCTCTCTTGCTACCCTCCCCCCTCTCTCTCTCTACCCTCCCCCTCTCGCTCTGCCCTCCCCCTCTCTCTCTGCCCTCCCCCTCTCTCTCTACCCTCCCCCCTCTCTCTCTCTACCCTCCCCCCTCTCTCTCTACCCTCCCCCTCTCTATCTCTACCCTCCCCCTTCTCTCTCTACCCTCCCCCTCTCTCTCTACCCCCTCTCTCTCTACCCTCCCCCTCTCTCTCTACCCCCTCTCTCTCTACCCTCTCTCTCTCTCTACCCTCCCCCTCTCTCTCTACCCCCTCTCTCTCTACCCCCTCTCTCTCTACCCTCCCCCTCTCTCTCTACCCTCCCCCTCTCTCTCTACCCTCCCCCTCTCTCTCTACCCTCCCCCCTCTCTACCCTCTACCCTCCCCCTTCTCGCTCTCTCACTTTCTTTCTCCCTCTATCGCTCTCCTCCATCTCCCTCCCCCTCCCCTCCCTCCTTCCCTCTATCTCTCCCCCTCCTCTCCATCCCCCTCCCCTCTCTCCCCCCTCTCTCTCTCCTGTAGGCTATGTGATCCTGTTCCTCATATTGTTGGCCATTGTCTGTCTGTTGATGGTTCTGTATATGCTGAGGAAGAGTTCCAGGGTGAGACATACACTATCCTGTTACTGTCTTACATAGTGAGAACATGGTCAGGGAAGACTCAGTTCACTTGTTGTGAAGGATATGTTTTACAGATTGTTCCTCCAGGGCTTTTTAATTTCACCTTTATTTAACCAGGTACGCCAGTTGAGAACAGGTTCTCATTTACAACTGCGACCTGGCCAAGATAAAGCAAAGCAGTGCGATAAAAACAACAACACAGAGTTACATATGGGGTAAAAAAAAAAACATTAAGTCAAAAATACAACAGAAAATATATATACAGTGTGTGCAAATGTAGCAAGTTATGGAGGTAAGGCAATAAATAGGCCATAGTGCAAAATAATTACAATTTAGTATTAACACTGGAGGGATAGATGTGCATAAGATGATGTGCAAATAGAGATACTGGGGTGCAAATGAGCAAAATAAATAACAATGTAAATAACAATATGGGGATGAGGTAGTTGGGTGGGCTAATTACAGATGGGCTGTGAACAGGTGCAGTGATCGGTATGGTGCTCTGACAACTGATGCTTAAAGTTAGTGGGGGAGATAAGAGTCTCCAGCTTCAGAGATTTTTGCAATTCGTTCCAGTCATTGGCAGCAGAGAACTGGAAGGAATGGCGGCCAAAGGAGGTGTTGGCTTTGGGGATGACCAGTGAGATATACTTGCTGGAGCGCAGACTACGGGTTGGTGTTGCTCTGGTGACCAATGAGCTAAGATAAGGCGGGGATTTGCCTAGAAGAGATTTATAGATGACCTGCAGCCAGTGGGTTTGGCGACGAATATGTAGTGAGGGCCAGCCAACGAGAGCGTACAGGTCACAGTGGTGGGTACTATATGGGGCTTTGGAGACAAAACGGATGGCACTGTGATAGACTTCATCCAATTTGCTGAGTAGAGTGTTGGAGGCTATTTTGTAAATGACATCGCTGAAGTCAAGGATCGGTAGGATAGTCCGTTTTACGAGGGCATGTTTGGCAGCATGAGTGAAGGAGGCTTTGTTGCAAAATAGGAAGCCGATTCTAGATTTAACTTTGGATTGGAGATGCTTAATGTGAGTCTGGAAGGAGAGTTTTCAGTCTAACCAGACACCTAGGTATTTGTAGTTGTCCACATATTCTAAGTCAGACCCGCCGAGAGTAGTGATTCTATTCGGGCGGGCGGGTGCCAGCAGCGTTCGATTGAAGAGCATGCATTTAGTTTTACTAGTGTTTAAGAGCAGTTGGAGGCTACTGAAGGAGTGTTGTATGGCATTGAAGCTCGTTTGGAGGTTTGTTAACACAGTGTCCAATGAAGGGCCAGATGTATACAAAATGGTGTTGTCTGCGTATAGGTGGATCTGAGAGTCACTAGCAGCAAGAGCGACATCATTGATATACACAGAGAATATAGAGTCGGCCCGAGAATTGAACCCTGTGGCATCATAGATTTATCGGTGGTGATAGTGTTTCCTAGCCTCAGTGCAGTGGGCAGCTGGGAGGAAGTGCTCTTATTTTCCATGGACTTTACAGTGTCCCAAAACCTTTTGGAGTTAGTGCTACAGGATGCAAATTTCTGTTTGAAAAAGCTAGCCTTTGCTTTCCTAACTGATTGTGTACATTGGTTCCTGACTTCCCTGAAAAGTTGCATATCGCGGGGCCTGTTCGATGCTAATGCAGTATGCCACAGGATGTTTTTGTGCTGGTCAAGGGCAGTCAAGTCTGAGGAGAACCAGGGGCTATATCTGTTCTTAGTTCTTAATTTTTTTGAATGGGGCATGCTTATTTAAGATGGAGAGGAAAGCACTTTTAAAGAACAACCAGGCATCCTCTACTGACGGAATGAGGTCAATATCCATCCAGGATACCCGGGCCAGGTCAATTAGAAAGGCCTGCTCGCTAAAGTGTTTTAGGGAGCGTTTGGGCACAGACCTGGATAGTATGATAGAGCTCTGCAGGCTATCTCTACAGTAGATTGCAACTCCGCCCCCTTTGGCAGTTCTATATAGACAGAAAATGTTGTAATTCGGGATGGAGATTTCTGAATTTTTGGTGGCCTTCCTAAACCAGGATTCAGACACTGCTAGGACATCAGGGTTGGCAGAATGTGCTAACGCAGTGAATTACTGTGGTTCTCTGTAGCTCAGCTGGTAGAGCACGGCGCTTGTAACGCCAGGGTAGTGGGTTCGATCCCCGGGACCACCCATACACAAAAATGTATGCACACATGACTGTAAGTCGCTTTGGATAAAAGCGTCTGCTAAATGGCATATTATTAGAATATTATTATTACTCAAACAGGGAGGAGGCTTCTGATGTTAACATGCAAGAAACCAAGGCTTTTACGGTTACAGAAGTCAACAAATGATAGCTTCTGGGGAGTAGGAGTGATACTGGGGGCTGCAGGGCCTGGGTTAGCCTCTACATCACCAGAGGAACAGAGGAGGACTAGAATAAGGATACGGCTAAAGGCTTTACGAACTGGTCTTTGGTAGAATAAATTATATAGTTTACTTGGAGGGAAGAAAATATGAATTCTGGTCATAAGGTCACAGTCATCGAGAGTCACATTCCATACAAGTTTTGTCTTCAGATCTGTCTGATAATGTACAATGGTCATGTTGTTTTGGTTGCTGTTATGATGTTGATGTGATATTTTCTCCACAGAGGTACAGTGGGGAGAACAAGTATTTGATACACTGCTGATTGCAATAAAATGCAAATTAATTATTTAAAAATCATACAATGTGATTTTCTGGATTTTTGTTTTAGATTCCGTCTCTCACAGTTGAAGTGTACCTATGATAAAAATTACAGACCTCTACATGCTCTGTAAGTAGGAAAACCTGCAAAATCGGCAGTGTATCAAATACTTGTTCTCCCCACTGTATATGTCTGATAAATATGTTGTTGAAGTATTATTATTATTTTTTTCTCTTCAGAGGTACTCGTTTGACCTGCAGCGTCCAGGCTATGACCACGAGACCCCCCTCAGCTGCATGGAACAACCCGGAACCTATGAACCCACCAATGGTAACCATGGTGACATTTCTGTCTGTCTCTAACCTTCCTGTCTGTGCATCAGATGGTATATGTTTTGTTTATATTTTACAGTGCATTCAGAAAGTATTCAGACCCCTTGACTTTTTCCACATTTTGTTATGTTACAGCCTTATTCAAAAAATGGATTAAATTATCAATCTTCACACAATACCCCAAAATGATTGCATATTTATTAAAAATAAAAAAAACTGAAATACCTTATTTACCTAAGTATTCAGTCCCTTTGCTATGAGACTCGAAATTGAGCTCAGGTGCATCCTGTTTCCATTGATCATCCTTGAGATGTTTCTACAACTTGATTGGAGTCCACCTGTGGTAAATTCAATTGATTGGACATGATTTGGTCCCACAGTTGACAGTGCATGTCAGAGCAAAAACCAAGCCATGAGGTTAAAGGAGTTGTCCGTAGAGCTCAGAGACAGGATTTTGTCGAAGCACAGATCTGGGGAAGGGTACCAAAACATTTCTGCAGCATTGAAGGTCCCCAAGAACACCGTGGCCTCCATCATTCTTAAATGGAAGAAGTTTGGAACCACCAAGACTCTTCCTAGAGCTGGCCGCCCAGAAGAAGAAGAGCCTTGGTCTGGGAGGTGATCAAGAACCGGATGGTCACTCAGACAGAGCTCAAGAGTTCTTCTGTGGAGATGGGAGAACCTTCCAGAAGGACAACCATCTCTGCAGCACTCCACCAATCAGGCCTTTATGGTAGAGTGGCCAGACGGAAGCCACTCCTCAGTAAAAGGCACATGACAGCCCGCTTGGAGTTTGCCAAAAGGCACCTAAAGACTCTCAGACCATGAGAAACAAGATTCTCTGGTTTGATGAAACCAAGATTGAACTCTTTGGCCTGAATGCCAAATGTCATGTCTGGAGGAAACCTGGCACCATCCCTACGGTGAAGCATGGTGGTGGCAGCATCATGCTGTGGAGATGTTTTTCAGTGGCAGGGACTGGGAGACTAGTCAGGATCGAGGTAAAGATGAACGGACCAATGTACAGAGAGATCCTCGATGAAAACCTGCTCCAGAGCGCTCAGGACCTCAGACTGGGGAGAAGGTTCACCTTCCAACAGGACAACGACCCTAAGCACACAGCCAAGACAACGCAGGAGTGGCTTCGGGACAAGTCTCTGAATGTCCTTGAGTGGCCCAACCAGAGCCCGGACTTAAACCCGATCGAACATCTCTGGAGAGACCTGAAAATAGCTTTGCAGAGACACTCCCCATCCAACCTGACAGAGCTTGAGGGGATCTGCAGAGAAGAATGGGAGGAACTCCCCAAATACTGGTGTGCCAAGCTTGTAGCGTCATACCCGAGAAGACTCGAGGCTGTAATCGCTGCCAAAGGTGCTTCAACAAAGTACTGAGTAAAGGGTCTGAATACTTATGTAAATGTGATATTTCAGTTTTTTTTTTTTTTTTTTCAAAAATGTCTAAAAACCTGTTTTTGCTTTGTCATTATGGGGTATTGTGTGTAGATTGATGAGGGGGAAAAAACAATTTAATCAATTTTAGAATAAGGCTGCAACGTAACAAAATGTGGAAAAAGTCAAGGGGTCTGAATACTTTCCGAATGCACTGTATTATATGTTGTATTTTAGATCAGGAGGACTCTGTGAGAGAGTGTGGTGGTGATGATGATGATGATGATGGTGATCACCATGCTATGAGCCCTGTAGCTAATGGCTCAGCTGGGCCCACTGGAGAGACTGGGTCTACAGGGGAGACTGTGGAGAACGGTAAGGAAACTCTCACTAAGTCTGTAACCCCCCTGGTGTCAGGAATACGTGAAAAACATACTCTCCATCTTTATATTTCTCTCTCTCTCTCTCTCTCCTCTCTCTCTCTCTCTCTCTCTCTCTCTCTCTCTCTCTCTCTCTCTCTCTCTCTCTCTCGCTCTCTCTCTCTCTGTCTCTCTCTCTCTCTCTCTCTCTCTCTCTCTCTCTCTCTCTCTCTCTCTACTCACTCTCTCTCTCTCTCTCTCTCTCTCTCTCTCTCGCTCTCTCTCTCTCTCTCTCTCTCTCTCTCTAACAGGAGAGAAGCAGGATCATGGTGATGGAGACAACTTCACTCTGCCCATTAAAATGGTCTTTAGCCTGGACTAGTCAATTATTGATCGGATAATTGACAATAATTGATCATTAATAATAATTGATAGGAGAGAAAGGCGCTCGACACACATTTATGTTTAAATGTGAAAGCAAGTGTTGTCTTGATCTATAAAATGTCAGAATGTAAACCGCTTCAAATAACTTTTACTTCCATGCCCTATTTCTGATACTGTATGTTCTTGATTTAGATTTCTAAATTGTTTTTTTGTCATTCATTTTAATAATTTTAATACCAAGAAATGATGTCACGTTTTAGAATAAAAATATACTTCACAGAGGACTTGGCGTTGTGTCTTGATGTAATGTGTGTGTTTGGGTAACGTGTGGAGAGGTAATGTATGGAACTAAATGACTATCGCCCCGTAGCACTCACTTCTGTCATCATGAAGTGCTTTGAGAGGCTCATTAAGGATCATATCACCTCTACCTTACCTGTCACCCTAGACCCACTTCAATTTGGTTACCGCCTCAATAGATCCACAGACGATGCAATCGCCATCACACTGCACACTGCCCTATCCCATCTGAACAAGAGGAATACCTATGTAAGAATGCTGTTCATTGACTATAGCTATGCCTTCAACACCATAGTACCCTCCAAGCTTATCATTAAGCTCGAGACCCTGGGTCTGAACCCCGCCCTGTGCAACTGGGTCCTGGACTTCCTGACAGGCCGCCCCCAGGTGATGAAGGTAGGAAACAACATCTCCACTTCGCTGATCCTCAACACAGGGGCCCCACAAGGGTGCGTGCTCAGCCCCCTCCTGTACTCCCTGTTCACCCATGACTGCGTGGTGAAGCACGCCTCCAACTCAATCATCAAGTTTGCATATGACACAACAGTAGTAGGCCTGATTACCAATAATGATGAGTCAGCCTACAGGGAGGAGGTGAGGGCCCTGGCGGAGTGGTGCCAGGAAAATAACCTCTCCCTCAACGTCAACAACTTTTACAGATGCACAATTGAGAGCATCCTGTTGGGCTGTATCACCGCCTGGTACAGCAACTGCACCGCCCGCAACCGCAGCGATCTCCAGAGGGTGTTGCGGTCTGCCCAACGCATCACCGGGGGCAACCTACCCGCCCTCCAGCACACCTACAGCACCCGATGTCACAGGAAGGCCAAAAAGATCATCAAGGACATCAACCACCCGAGCCACTGCCTGTTCACCCCGATACCATCCAGAAGGCGAGGTCAGTACAGGTGCATCAAAGCTGGGACCGAGAGACTGAAAAACATATTCTATCTCAAGGCCATCAGACTGTTAAATAGCCATCACTAGCACATTAGAGGCTGCTGCTGCCTATTGAAATCACTGGCCACTTTAAGAAATGGAACATCTTGCACTACTCATCTCATATATTTTAGTCAATGCCACTCCGACATTGCTCGTCCTAATATTTATATATTTCTTAATTATATTATTTTACTTTTAGATTTGTGTGTATTGTTGTGAATTGTTAGATACTACTGCACTGTTGGAGATAGGAACACAAGCATTTCGCTACACCCGCAATAACATCTGCTAAATATGTGTATGTGACCAATTTCATTTTTATTTGATTTGAGGAGTATACCACCTCAGTCCCTACAGTGACCGTACGTACATTTCCCAACCAGAAGCCATGGATTACAGGCAACATCCGCACCGAGCTAAAGGCTAGAGCTGCTGCTTTCAAGGAGCGGGACACTAACCCGGACACTTATAAGAAATCCCACTATGCCTTTAGACGAAACATCAAAACAGACAAAGCGTCAATACAGGACTAAGATTGAATCCTACTACACCGGCTCTGACGCTCGTCGGATGTGGCAGGGCTTGCAAACTATTACGGACTACAAAGGGAAACCCAGCCGCGAGCTGCCCAGTGACGCGAGCCTACCAGAAGGGCTAAATTACTTCTATGCTCGCTTCGAGGCAAGCAACACTGAAACATGTAAATATCCTTTGCTATTTATTTTTTATATGTGATTGTTTTATAACTGCTGCAAGATTAATTGCCTCTGAGGACATTTAAAGTTTTCTGAATCTGAATCTAATGCTTGGTTAGTGTCTCTACATGGTTTTGTTTAAATCCATTAATTACTTTTAGTTTTATTGAAGAAGAGAAAAGGGGTTTGAGGCCCTAAAGTAAATATACTTGCCGCCTCTCCTTTTTTAAAATGATTGACCTGTGTAACATTTGCCTACTGGGTCAATTGTAACATTTAATGTCCGCCACTTTTGGTTGAATTATAAACGACTGGTATATCCTAGGAACATACTTAGTGTGTAATGGTAGCCGAGATATGTATGTTGTTTGCATAAAAATAATATTAATCTATCTCAAATAACATTGTCATAATAAGCAAAAGCCTAAAAGTATTACTTTGTTCCCCAGTCTCCCCTACTCTTACTGAGAAAAGGCCTCCTCAACTGAAGAATCTACAGCTGCTGAGGTGTTAATCAGTCCAGTGCTGCTCTGACCACAGTGTTGTTAGGAAGCACATTTTCTAACACTACATACACAGCCTTGTCAACTCTTACTGTGAACTACTTCAGTTACTGGAAATAAACTCAGCAGTGGTCAGACCACAGAATACACCAACATAAACAACACCAGTAAATGAAACATCCATTATATGCCATCTTTTTGTTTCCAGTAAGTGTGTTAGAGGCAAAATCATAGGTGGAAAGTTGATTGACATTTGATTGCTTCCTCCATTTAACTCAGTTGAACACATCTTCCTCCATTTCATTCAGTTGTATACATCTTCCTAAGATAGCTAAGATGGGGAGAAGTCTGTCCATAATTAAGCGCTGCTCTGCCTTCTTAACAACACTATCAACAAGGCAGGTCCTACAGGCCCTAGTTTTGTCGCACCTGGACTACTGTTCAGTCGTGTGGTCAGGTGCCACAAGGAGGGACTTGGGAAAATTGCAGTTGGCTCAGAACAGGGCAGCACGGCTGGCCCTTGGATGTACACAGAGAGCTAACATTAATAACATGCATGTCAGTCTCTCCTGGCTCAAAGTGGAAGAGAGATTGACTTTATCACTGCTTGTTTTTGTAAGAGGTGTTGACAAGCTGAATGTACCGAGCTGTCTGTTTAAACTACTGGCACACAGCTCAGACACCCATGCATACCCCACGAGACATGCCACCAGAGGTCTCTTCACAGTCCCCAAGTCCAGAACAGACTACGGGAAACGCACAGTACTACATAGAGCCATGACTACATGGAACTCTATTCCACATCAGGTAACTCAGTCAAGCAGTAGAATCAGATTTGAAAAACAGATAAAAATACACTTTATGGAACAACGCGGACTGTGAAGAGACACACCCACAAGGCACACACAGCATTCGCAAAACACATGCTAACACACACACACTCTACACACACACACACATTTTAATATTGTTATTTTGCTGTATTGTTGATTTTGTATTGTAAATATGTTATGGTAGAGTAGTGTGTAATAAGGTGTTGTATTATGTATTGTTTTATTGTATGTAAATTGTGGTTGGACCCCAGGAAGAGTAGCTGCTGCCTTGGATAATAATAAAATACAAATACAAGTTAAGGAAACAAATCTGAATACATTATTTCGCTGAACTGTCCCATTACAATTAATGAGTTACTACCTTTTAAAGGCCCAGTAAAGTTTCAAGATGTTTAATTAGTTACTACCTTTTAAAGGCCCAGTAAAGTTTCAAGATGTTTCATTAGTTACTATCTTTTAAAGGCCCAGTAAAGTTTCAAGATGTTTAATTAGTTACTACCTTTTAAAGGCCCAGTAAAGTTTCAAGATGTTTAATTAGTTACTACCTTTTAAAGGCCCAGTAAAGTTTCAAGATGTTTCATTAGTTACTACCTTTTAAAGGCCCAGTAAAGTTTCAAGATGTTTAATTAGTTACTACCTTTTAAAGGCCCAGTAAAGTTGCCACCAAACAAAGTCACGTGTGAAAATAGTGAAGACTGAAGCACTGGAAGCATTTAAAGGTTATACATGTAACATTTCTAACTCAATCAGTAAGTAGACAATACACGACTTTACATTGATAAATTATCAGACTGTATTAGTGATTTAAATACTTGGATGGCTCACAACTTCCCCCAGCTAAATCAAGAGAAGACCAAGGTACTTATTTTTGGAGCCAAAGCACAGAGAGAGAATCTGCCCGCATGTTTTAATTCACGGGCAATAAGTATAAAACACCAGGTAAAAAACCTAAGTGCTATTTTAGATTCTGAACAAAATTTCAAATCACACATCAGGAATGTGACCGAAATAGCTTTTTGCCAAGGTCGGGCCGTTTCTCTCTCAGGCTGATACTTATTTAAAAGAGATATTAAAACGCATCTTGTTAGCTTTGCTTTTCCTCAGGAGGCTTTTTAGTCCTTCAGTTTGTAATTATTTTGTTTTTTATCTAATGTTTGTCGTGTAGTAAATATTTCAGTTTTTTTCCTGTAAAGGACATTATGTTGCATTCCATGTCTGAAATGTGCTGTATAAATAAAGCTTGATTTGATGTGATGATTTTAATATGAATAAAAATCTATTTTCTCCTGCTTTAAAGACTAGATGCAGTAGGCTACATTAATGTTGTCTTGTCCTCCTACAGCTCTCTTCATACACCCGGGGCGGTAGGGTTAGCTGAATCGTTCTAAGATCCGCTACACGGGACCAGACGACCCACAGCACCCCAACCTCATCATGCTGACTATCACCATGACACATGTAGACGGTACCTGACCTCTCACTTTTGACCCCTACACGGTACCTGACCTCTCACTTTTGACCCCTACACTTTGCGTTCTCACTTTTCACATCTCCACATGTCCTCTCTCCAACCTGGCCCAAACCTTGACCTTTCAATTAACCCTGACCCCTCACCTCTCGCCTTTGACCTCTCACCTCTCAACTATTTTTTGATCCGAAATCCGTTCCACATACTGCCACCATTGGTCACATTGTCAACACCAGACCTGACCTATAACCTCTGAACCCTCTAGGCCTAACCCCTCTCCTGCCTCTGACCCCTCACCTCTGACACCTCACCTGCCTCTCCCCAGGTATGCTGCCTCTCATCTCAACCCGTCCCCTCTCCTACCTGGCCCTAACGCTGACCCACGACCCCTCTCGGCTGGGGAACCACCGTAGCTCCAACCTCCAGGGGGGGGGCCAGGCAGGCCAACGCTACCCGCCTTGGGCTCACCTTGGCCGGGGTGGCCGGGGCCGGCGTTGTGGGGGGTCTCTCCTCCAGAACAGCATAGCCCAGGACGGAGCTCACTCTCTGGGCTTCTATAGCTTCTCTGGATACTACAGCATCAGTGACCTGCTGTCTGACTGTGGGGGGACCGTTGGGACGGACAGACAGGTAGGAACTAATATTACATACACCTAGGAACCAATCTTATACTACAGCATCAGTGATCTGGTCTCTGACTGTGGAGGGACCGTAGGGACGGACTGCCTGGCCCCCCCCTGGAGGTTGGAGCGTAGGGACGGACTGACAGGTAGGAACTAATAATCACAGGTAGGAACTAATAATCACAGGTAGGAACCAATCGGAGACTGTAGAGGTACTGAAGGCACTGACGGACAGGTAGAGATCTATCAGGGCCTGCAGCTCAATAATCTAATGCCACTTCCTCCCCTTCTCTCTTTTCCTTCATCTGGATTTGACTGGACAGGAAGGCTTGCTCACTTCCCTCAGCCTTCCCTCAGCCTGGAGTATCCTGTCTATCCCTGGAGTATCCTGTCTATCCCCTGGAGTATCCTGTCTATCCCCTGGAGTATCCTGTCTATCCCCTGGAGTATCCTGTCTATCCCCTGGAGTATCCTGTCTATCCCCTGGAGTATCCTGTCTATCCCCTGGAGTATCCTGTCTATCCCCTGGAGTATCCTGTCTATCCCCTGGAGTATCCTGTCTATCCCTGGAGTATCCTGTCTATCCCCTGGAGTATCCTGTCTATCCCTGGAGTATCCTGTCTATCCCCTGGAGTATCCTGTCTATCCCCTGGAGTATCCTGTCTATCCCCTGGGGTATCCTGTCTCTCCCTGAGGTATCCTGTCTATCCCTGGGGTATCCTGTCTATCCCCTGGGGTATCCTGTCTATCCCCTGGAGTATCCTGTCTATCCCCTGGAGTATCCTGTCTATCCCCTGGAGTATCCTGTCTATCCCCTGGGGTATCCTGTCTATCCCCTGGAGTATCCTGTCTATCCCCTGGAGTATCCTGTCTATCCCCTGGAGTATCCTGTCTATCCCCTGGAGTATCCTGTCTATCCCCTGGAGTATCCTGTGGTTAAGTCTTAAATGCGGTCCAGTCCTATGTGATGTTGCTCTATTCGTCTCCTACTGTTCCACTCTCCCTCTGCCCCCGGCGGCTGGCTCACCTTCGACCTCCAATTTGACCTCTACATGACCCTCACCTATGACACGACCATCCTGTGGTGCGACGGGATAGGCAGGCTAAAAGGTAGGCTACAGACACAAGGACAGACACACTGGAACATAGGCAGTCTTTGCTCATTCAGCCTGGACGTACGCTTCCAACAGGTGAGACTGGCGCATCAAGTTCAAGTTGTAAAAACGGTCATAGTCCATGAAGGTTAAAGCGGAAATGTTGAGGTGGTCAATAACTTACTTCCCCAAGTGCTTCCTCTGATTCTCTCTCTCTCTTCTCTCTCCCCTCTCACTCCCTCCTCTCTCCTCTCTCTCTCTCTCTCTCTCTCCCTCCTCTCCCCATCCTCTCTCTCTCTCTCCCCCCTCTCATCTATCCTCTCTCCCCCCTCTCATCTCTCCTCTCTCCCCCCTCTCATCTCTCCTCTCTCCCCCTCTCATCTCTCCTCTCTCCCGCCTCTCATCTCTCCTCTCTCCCCCCTCTCATCTCTCCTCTCTCCCCCCTCTCATCTCTACACTCTCCCCCCTCTCATCTCTACACTCACCCCCCTCTCATCTCTCCTCTCTCCCTCCTCTCTTCCTTCTCTCCTCCCTCCATTCTTTCCTCCTCTCCTCCCTGTTCCTGCAGCGCCACGTCATCTCCAGCGGGGGGGGGGGGGGTCGCCAGAGCAGAGGAGCTCCAGAGAAAGAGATGGGAGAGGACCAGGACACGGGGACCAACCTCCAACACGTCCCCCTGCAGAGAGCATCCCAGCCTGGAGCAGAGCCGGTGTCGAAGCTCCAGGAAATGGGGGAAGCCCAGAGAGGGAGACCTCGGTGGTGGTGGTGGTGGTAGGGTGTCTGGGAGGAAGGGTCGAAGGTGGTGTACGCTGTGTTTGTTAGAGATGATTGCCTCCCCTCCTCTTCTTCCTCCACTTCCTGTGTTATGATGAACAGCTTATATTCCAAACACGCGGGAAAGAGAGGAAGTGTCACATTTTATACATTTTTATGTGTATTTTATTTGTAACAAACATATTTGTAAGTACTGTACATACACTGAGTGTACAAAACATTAGGAACACCGGCTCTTTCCATGACATAGACTGACCAGGTGAATCCATCTGAAAGCTATGATTCCTTATTGATGTCATTTGTTAAGTCCACTTCAATCAGTGTAGATGAAGGTGAGGAGACAGGTTAAATAAGGATTTTTAAGCCTTGAGACAATTGAGACATGGATTGTGTATGTGTGCCATTCAGATGGTAAATGGGAAGACAAAATATTTACGTGCCCTTGAACGGGGTATGGTAGTAGGTGCCAGGCACACCGGTTTGTGTCAAGAACTGAAACGCTGCTGGGTTTTTCACACTCAACAGTTTCCCGTGTGTATCAAGAATGGTCCACCACCCAAAAGGACATCCAGCCAACTTGACACAACTGTGGGAAGCATTGGAGTCAACATGGGCCAGCGTCCCTGTGGAACGCTTTCGACACCTAGTAGAGTCCATTCCCCCCGACGAATTTAGGCTGTTCTGAGGGCAAAGGGGGGGTGGGGGGAGGGTCCTTAATGTTTTGTACACTCAGTGTATGAATCAGCGGATATCCTTCTTGGACCACTAAACAGAGAGACACCAGATGAACAATACATATCTATTTTAATTCATTGAGAACTTTGATTTCCTATATCATGTATGTAACTGTAGTAGTATGTAACATCACATCATGTATGTAACCGTATTAGTATATAACATCATCTATGTAACTGAAGTAGTATGTAACATCACATAATGTATGTAACTGTAGTAGTATGTAACATCATGTATGTAACCGTAGTAGTATTTAACATCACATCATGTATGTAACTGTAGTAGTATGTAACATCATGTATGTAACCGTAGTAGTATGTAACATCATGTATGTAACCATAGTAGTATGTAACATCATGTATGTAACTGTAGTAGTATGTAACATCACATCATGTATGTAACTGTAGTAGTATGTAACATCACATCATGTATGTAACTGTAGTAGTATGTAACATCACATCATGTATGTAACCGTAGGAGTATGTAACATCATGTATGTAACTGTAGTAGTATGTAACATCACATCATGTATGTAACTGTAGTAGTATGTAACATCACATCATGTATGTAACTGTAGTAGTATGTAACGTCATGTATGTAACCGTAGTAGTATGTAACATCATGTATGTAACTGTAGTAGTATGTAACATCACATCATGTATGTAACTGTAGTAGTATGTAACATCATGTATGTAACCGTAGTAGTATTTAACATCATGTATGTAACTGTAGTAGTATGTAACATCATGTATGTAACTGTAGTAGTATGTAACATCACATAATGTATGTAACTGTAGTAGTATGTAACATCATGTATGTAACCGTAGTAGTATTTAACATCACATCATGTATGTAACTGTAGTAGTATGTAACATCATGTATGTAACTGTAGTAGTATGTAACATCATGTATGTAACCGTAGTAGTATGTAACATCATGTATGTAACCATAGTAGTATGTAACATCATGTATGTAACTGTAGTAGTATGTAACATCACATCATGTATGTAACTGTAGTAGTATGTAACATCACATCATGTATGTAACTGTAGTAGTATGTAACATCACATCATGTATGTAACCGTAGGAGTATGTAACATCATGTATGTAACTGTAGTAGTATGTAACATCACATCATGTATGTAACTGTAGTAGTATGTAACATCACATCATGTATGTAACTGTAGTAGTATGTAACATCACATCATGTATGTAACTGTAGTAGTATGTAACGTCATGTATGTAACCGTAGTAGTATGTAACATCAAGTATGTAACTGTAGTAGTATGTAACATCACATCATGTATGTAACTGTAGTAGTATGTAACGTCATGTATGTAACCGTAGTAGTATGTAACATCACATCATGTATGTAACTGTAGTAGTATGTAACATCATGTATGTAACCATAGTAGTATGTAACATTATGTATGTAACTGTAGTAGTATGTAACATCATGTATGTATCCGTAGTAGTATGTAACATCATGTATGTAACTGTAGTAGTATGTAACGTCATGTATGTAACCGTAGTAGTATGTAACATCATGTATGTAACCATAGTAGTATGTAACATCATGTATGTAACCGTAGTAGTATGTAACATCATGTATGTAACCATAGTAGTATGTAACATCATGTATGTAACTGTAGTAGTATGTAACATGTATGTAACTGTAGTAGTATGTAACATCACATCATGTATGTAACCGTAGTAGTATGTAACATCACATCATGTATGTAACTGTAGTAGTATGTAACATCACATCATGTATGTAACCGTAGTAGTATGTAACATCATGTATGTAACTGTAGTAGTATGTAACATGTATATAACCGTAGTAGTATGTAACATCACATCATGTATGTAACTGTAGTAGTATGTAACATCACATCATGTATGTAACTGTAGTAGTATGTAACATCACATCATGTATGTAACTGTAGTAGTATGTAACATCACATCATGTATGTAACCGTAGGAGTATGTAACATCATGTATGTAACTGTAGTAGTATGTAACATCACATCATGTATGTAACTGTAGTAGTATGTAACATCATGTATGTAACCATAGTAGTATGTAACATTATGTATGTAACTGTAGTAGTATGTAACATCATATATGTAACCGTAGTAGTATGTAACATCATGTATGTAACTGTAGTAGTATGTAACGTCATGTATGTAACCGTAGTAGTATGTAACATCATGTATGTAACCGTAGTAGTATGTAACATCACATCATATATGTAACTGTAGTAGTATGTAACATCATGTATGTAACCATAGTAGTATGTAACATCATGTATGTAACTGTAGTAGTATGTAACATCACATCATGTATGTAACCGTAGTAATATGTAACATCATGTCTGTAACCATAGTAGTATGTAACATCACATCATGTATGTAACCATAGTAATATGTAACATCAAGTATGTAACCGTAGTAGCATGTAACATCACATAATGTATGTAACCATAGTAATATGTAACATCATGTATGTAACCGTAGTAGTATGTAACATCACATCATGTATGTAACTGTATTAGTATGTAACATCATGTATGTAACCATAGTAATATGTAACATCATGTATGTAACTGTAGTAGTATATAACATCACATCATGTATGTAACTGTAGTAGTATGAAACATCATGTATGTAACCGTAGTAGTATGTAACATCATGTATGTAACTGTAGTAGTATGTAACATCACATCATGTATGTAACTGTAGTAGTATGTAACATCATGTATGTAACTATAGTAGTATGTAACATCATGTATGTAACCGTAGTAGTATGTAACATCACATCATGTATGTAACTGTAGTAGTATGTAACATCATGTATGTAACCATAGTAATATGTAACATCATGTATGTAACTGTAGTAGTATATAACATCACATCATGTATGTAACTGTAGTAGTATGTAACATCATGTATGTAACCGTAGTAGTATGTAACATCATGTATGTAACTGTAGTAGTATGTAACATCATGTATGTAACCATAGTAATATGTAACATCATGTATGTAACTGTAGTAGTATATAACATCACATCATGTATGTAACTGTAGTAGTATGTAACATCATATATGTAACCGTAGTAGTATGTAACATCATGTATGTAACTGTAGTAGTATGTAACATCACATCATGTATGTAACTGTAGTAGTATATAACATCACATCATGTATGTAACTGTAGTAGTATGTAACATCATGTATGTAACTATAGTAGTATGTAACATCATGTATGTAACCGTAGTAGTATGTAACATCACATCATGTATGTAACCGTAGTAGTATGTAACATCATGTATGTAACTATAGTAGTATGTAACATAATGTATGTAACCGTTATAGTATGTAACATCACATCATGTATGTAACTGTAGTAGTATGTAACATCATGTATGTAACCGTAGTAGTATGTAACATCATGTATGTAACTGTAGTAGTATATAACATCACATCATGTATGTAACATCATGTATGTAACCGTAGTAGTATGTAACATCACATCATGTATGTGTGCCATTCAGATGGTGAAATATTTCTGTGCCTTTGAATGGGGCATGGTAGTAGGTGCCAGGCGCACCGGTTTGTGTCAAGAACTGAAACACTGCTGGGTTTTTCACGCTCAACAGTTTCCCGTGTGTATCAAGAAAGGTCCACCACCCAAAGGACATCCAGCCAACTTGACACAACTGTGGGAAGCATTGGAGTCAACATGGTGCCAGCATCCCTGTGGAACGCTTTCGACACCTAGTAGAGTCCATGACCCGACGAATTAAGGCTGTTCTGAGGGCAAAGGGGGGGGTGGGGGGAGGGTCCTTAATGTTTTGTACACTCAGTGTATGAATCAGCTGATATCCTTCTTGGACCACTAAACAGAGAGACACCAGATGAACAATACAGATCTATTTTAATTCATTGAGAACTTTGATTTCCTATATCATGTATGTAACTGTAGTAGTATGTAACATCACATCATGTATGTAACCGTATTAGTATATAACATCATCTATGTAACTGTAGTAGTATGTAACATCACATAATGTATGTAACTGTAGTAGTATGTAACGTCATGTATGTAACCGTAGTAGTATGTAACATCATGTATGTAACTGTAGTAGTATGTAACGTCATCTATGTAACTGTAGTAGTATGTAACATCATGTATGTAACCGTAGTAATATGTAACATCATGTATGTAACCGTAGTAGTATGTAACATCACATCATGTATGTAACCGTATTAGTATGTAACGTCATGTATGTAACTGTAGTAGTATGTAACATCACATAATGTATGTAACTGTAGTAGTATATAATATCATGTATGTAACCATAGTAGTATGTAACATTATGTATGTAACCATAGTAGTATGTAACATCATGTATGTAACCGTAGTAGTATGTAACATCATGTATGTAACTGTAGTAGTATGTAACATCATGTATGTAACCGTAGTAGTATGTAACATCACATCATGTATGTTAATTTAGTAGTATGTAACGTCATCTATGTAACTGTAGTAGTATGTAACATCATGTATGTAACCGTAGTAATATGTAACATCATGTATGTAACTGTAGTAGTATGTAACATCATGTATGTAACCGTAGTAATATGTAACATCATGTATGTAACCGTAGTAATATGTAACATCACATCATGTATGTAACTGTAGTAGTATGTAACATCATCTATGTAACTGTAGTAGTATGTAACATCATGTATGTAACCGTAGTAATATGTAACATCATGTATGTAACCGTAGTAATATGTAACATCACATCATGTATGTAACCGTAGTAATATGTAACATCACATCATGTATGTAACTGTAGTAGTATGTAACATCATGTATGTAACCGTAGTTACTCTCCCGAGTGGCGCAGTGGTCTAAGGCACTGCATCGCAGTGCTAGCTGTGCCACTAGAGATCCTGGTTCGAATCCAGGCTCTGTCGTAGCCGGCCGCGACCGGGAGACCCATGGGGCGGCGCACAATTGGCCTAGCGTCGTCCAGGGTAGGGGAGGGAATGGCCGGCAGGGATGTAGCTCAGTTGGTAGAGCATGGCGTTTGCAACGTCAGGGTTGTGGGTTCGATTCACACAGGGGGTATGAAAAAAAATGTATGCACTAACTAACTGTAAGTCGCTCTGGATAAGAGCGTCTGCTAAATGACTAAAATGTAAATGTAAAATGTAGTAGTATGTAACATCACATCATGTATGTAACTGTAGTAGTATGTAACATCATGTATGTAACTGTAGTAGTATGTAACATCATGTATGTAACCGTAGTAGTATGTAACATCATGTATGTAACTGTAGTAGTATGTAACATCATGTATGTAACCGTAGTAGTATGTAACATCATGTATGTAACCGTAGTAGTATGTAACATCATGTATGTAACATCACATCATGTATGTAACTATAGTAGTATGTAACTGTAGTAGTATATAACATCATGTATGTAACTATAGTAGTATGTAACATCATGTATGTAACTGTAGTAGTATGTAACAGCATGTCTGTAACATCATGTATGTAACTGTAGTAGTATGTAACATCATGTATGTAACCGTAGTAGTATGTAACATCATGTATGTAACCATAGTAGTATGTAATATTATGTATGTAACATCATGTATGTAACCGTAGTAGTATGTAACATCACATCATGTATGTAACTGTAGTAGTATGTAACATCACATCATTTATGTAACATCACATCATGTATGTAACTGTAGTAGTATGTAACATCACATCATGTATGTAACTGTAGTAGTATGTAACATCATGTATGTAACTATAGTAGTATGTAACATCACGTATGTAACCGTAGTAGTATGTAACATCACATCATGTATGTAACTGTAGTATTATGTAACATCATGTATGTAACTATAGTAGTATGTAACATCATGTATGTAACCGTAGTAGTATGTAACATCACATCATGTATGTAACTGTAGTAGTATGTAACATCACATCATTTATGTAACTGTAGTAGTATGTAACATCACATCATGTATGTAACTGTAGTAGTATGTAACATCATGTATGTAACTATAGTAGTATGTAACATCATGTATGTAACCGTAGTAGTATGTAACATCACATCATGTATGTAACATTACATCATGTATGTAACTATAGTAGTATGTAACTGTAGTAGTATATAACATCACATCATGTATGTAACTATAGTAGTATGTAACATCATGTATGTAACTGTAGTAGTATGTAACATCACATCATTTATGTAACTGTAGTAGTATGTAACATCACATCATGTATGTAACCGTAGTAGTATGTAACATCACATCATTTATGTAACTGTAGTAGTATGTAACATCACATCATGTATGTAACTGTAGTAGTATGTAACATCACATCATGTATGTAACTGTAGTAGTATGTAACATCACATCATGTATGTAACTGTAGTAGTATGTAACATCATGTATGTAACTGTAGTAGTATGTAACATCACATCATGTATGTAACTGTAGTAGTATGTAACATCACATCATGTATGTAACTGTAGTAGTATGTAACATCACATCATGTATGTACCTGTAGTAGTATGTAACATCACATCTTCCCCATAACTAACAGTAAAGGTTTTAGAACATAACATGTCAGAGACTACCACAGAAACATTCAGAG
This sequence comes from Coregonus lavaretus, assembly GCF_964263955.1. Lineage (NCBI taxonomy): Eukaryota > Metazoa > Chordata > Actinopteri > Salmoniformes > Salmonidae > Coregonus > Coregonus lavaretus. Next base: position 58,991 of record NW_028163027.1, on the reverse strand, counting down.
ACTACCACAGAAACATTCAGAGACTACCACAGAAACATTCAGAGACTACCACAGAAACATTCAGAGACTACCACAGAAACATTCAGAGACTTCCACAGAAACATTCAGAGACTTCCACAGAAACATTCAGAGACTACCACAGAAACATTCAGAGACTACCACAGAAACATTCAGAGACTTCCACAGAAACATTCAGAGACTTCCACAGAAACATTCAGAGACTACCACAGAAACATTCAGAGACTACCACAGAAACATTCAGAGACTTCCACAGAAACATTCAGCTACTTCAATATTCAACTTCAAGGTGTGTGTGTTGAAGACAGATCCGGCGCCAGGATAAAGTCACTAAGGAGGTAGTTGAAATCGGTGAGGGGGCACCATTTTTGGGGGTTCTTCCATCGGAATTATATTGAATTCTGCGTATATCACACTATACCACAATAAACCTAAAGTTAAAATGCCGAAACTCAGAGATCATCGAGTTCTTTTTGAAGTGACAGGTTTGGCGCGAAAGTTTTAACCTATCTCCACTGTATCAGCAGAATGGACAGCACCCTACACACTAAAAAGCAAGGCTGTTTTGGTAATGAATATAGGTTTACAAGATAGAAAGGCTGTTTGTAATAGGTGAATTAGCGTATGTGAATGGAGCCGTACACGCAGCTCTTACCAAAGTAATGCTAAACTAAACGCTGAGAGTAGTAGCCTAGTTATTCACGCACGCAAACAAAAATACTGAATGGCAGTTGGGCTTAGAATACCGACACAACCGCGAATGTGAACGAATGAATGAGAACGGAACAGAACAGCGGTAGCAAGCGGTAGGCCCAGTTGAACAAAATATCAGATGGATAAACGCATGACACCATCTATATTTACACTAGCTACATTAACAGTAAACAAACGCAGTAAACAAAAGGCGAATGGAGATCCAGATAAACAAAAACACAGCCTGCTGCAGTGAGATGCAGCCACGCACAGCTGTCTGGCCAAACAAACAGGCCTATAGGCCCGCTTCAAACATGGGGAAATCATGTCGCTTGCTCGTGAGTTCAGCAACACGTTGTGATCAGATTTGTGAATCAAAATTTGACCCCACGTAATCAATTGAGCAATGCCAGCCTACCATAAACACGTTTCCAATACGTACAGTTCCATTTACAGCCATGGAAACCATTAGGCTACCATGACAACCATAATAGAATGTAGCCTATATTTCTATGATGAAACACACCAATATGTAGCTATATCCAGGGGGGGATTATTTGAGTTCTTGCATTGGAATTATATAGAATTCTGCTTATATCACGCTAAACCACAATAAACATAAAAGTTGAAATGCTTTTGACCAAGTCGGCATAGTGGAGAGAGGCCTAGAGAATCATTCCATTTGGAACGACGGATTTCAGTCTGCAAAAACTGGCGCGAGTGACACTAAACTCAGCTTCCACCAAAATCTGTTTTGCTTAGACCCAGCAGTGGTTTCACCTTCTTAGATCCAGCGGTGGTTTCACCTTCTTAGATCCAGCAGTGGTTTCACCTTCTTAGATCCAGCAGTGGTTTCACCTTCTTAGATCCAGCAGTGGTTTCACCTTCTTAGATCCAGCAGTGGTTTCACCTTCTTAGATCCAGCAGTGGTTTCACCTTCTAAGATCCAGCAGTGGTTTCACCTTCTTAGATCCAGCAGTGGTTTCACCTTCTTAGATCCAGCAGTGGTTTCACCTTCTTAGATCCAGCAGTGGTTTCACCTTCTTAGATCCAGCAGTGGTTTCACCTTCTTAGATCCAGCAGTGGTTTCACCTTCTAAGATCCAGCAGTGGTTTCACCTTCTTAGATCCAGCAGTGGTTTCACCTTCTTAGATCCAGCAGTGGTTTCACCTTCTTAGATCCAGCAGTGGTTTCACCTTCTTAGATCCAGCGGTGGTTTCACCTTCTTAGATCCAGCGGTGGTTTCACCTTCTTAGATCCAGCAGTGGTTTCACCTTCTTAGATCCAGCAGTGGTTTCACCTTCTTAGATCCAGCAGTGGTTTCACCTTCTTAGATCCAGCAGTGGTTTCACCTTCTTAGATCCAGCGGTGGTTTCACCTTCTTAGATCCAGCGGTGGTTTCACCTTCTTAGATCCAGCGGTGGTTTCACCTTCTTAGATCCAGCAGTGGTTTCACCTTCTTAGATCCAGCAGTGGTTTCACCTTCTTAGATCCAGCAGTGGTTTCACCTTCTTAAATCCAGCAGTGGTTTCACCTTCTTAGACCCAGCAGTGGTTTCACCTTCTTAGATCCAGCGGTGGTTTCACCTTTTTTCACATCTAGAAAGTCATGTCTCTCTGGGTCAAGGGCACACAGAGCCTCCACCAGTTGGCTGTTGTGATCGCCTGAATCGTTCTGACATTTCAACAATGACAGCATCCAACGTACTGAAGAACAGTCTTTTACGGCCTCGGTGGGCGGCGGCCTCGGTGGGCGGCTGCTCATCACTCTCCTTCTCCTACGGCTTTGTTTTGGGTACTTTGGTGAAGCCAATTTCTGATATGCATCGTGGCAGATTAGCTGGTTCGAGCTAAATAGGCTAATGCTAATAACTCTAATGCTTTCTACAGCTAGCTAAGATGCTAACTGAACTCTGTAGTGGTGGGGCGTGAGGAGGAGAGTAGAGTGAAGCAGCTTCAACAGTAAACTTGGCCCTGACCTTATATATCAAAGGAGGCACAGCATGTTATTCACTAGGCTAACCACAGATGAGAAGCGTTTTTTACCGCTTGTTATGGAAACCCAAAGGAGTCATACCTAACCCCCCCCCCCATGGGTTTCCATAGCCCCTCCCACTACACCCCGCGGTGCGCTCTGTCCATTGTGCTGACACAGTAGAGATACTGATTTCCCATCCAATCTGTCACTCAATCATTTGAACTTTGTTGCTATTTATATATAGGGACATAAAACTAAAACTGAGAGGGCTCAGCCGGGTGGGTGTCTGATCAGTGTGTGTGTCTGATCAGTGTGTGTCTGATCAGTGTGTGTGTCTGATCAGTGTGTGTGTCTGATCAGTGTGTGTGTCTGATCAGTGTGTGTGTCTGATCAGTGTGTGTGTCTGATCAGTGAGTGTCTGATCAGTGTGTGTGTCTGATCAGGGTGTGTGTCTGATCAGTGTGTGTGTGTGTGTGTCTGATCAGTGTGTGTGTCTGATCAGTGTGTGTCTGATCAGTGTGTGTGTCTGATCAGTGTGTGTGTCTGATCAGTGTGTATGTGTCTGATCAGTGTGTATGTGTGTGTCTGATCAGTGTGTGTGTCTGATCAGTGTGTGTGTGTGTGTGTGTGTGTGTCTGATCAGTGTGTATGTGTGTGTCTGATCAGTGTGTGTGTCTGATCAGTGTGTGTGTGTGTGTGTCTGATCAGTGTGTGTTTCTGATCAGTGTGTGTGTGTGTGTCTGATCAGTGTGTGTGTCTGATCAGTGTGTGTGTGTGTGTCTGATCAGTGTGTGTGTCTGATCAGTGTGTGTGTGTGTGTGTGTCTGATCAGTGTGTATGTGTCTGATCAGTGTGTATGTGTGTGTCTGATCAGTGTGTGTTTCTGATCAGTGTGTGTGTGTGTGTGTGTCTGATCAGTGTGTGTGTCTGATCAGTGTGTGTGTGTGTGTGTGTGTCTGATCAGTGTGTGTGTCTGATCAGTGTGTGTGTGTGTGTCTGATCAGTGTGTGTGTCTGATCAGTGTGTATGTGTGTGTCTGATCAGTGTGTGTGTCTGATCAGTGTGTGTGTGTGTGTGTGTCTGATCAGTGTGTATGTGTCTGATCAGTGTGTATGTGTGTGTCTGATCAGTGTGTGTTTCTGATCAGTGTGTGTGTGTGTGTGTGTCTGATCAGTGTGTGTGTCTGATCAGTGTGTGTGTGTGTGTGTGTGTCTGATCAGTGTGTGTGTCTGATCAGTGTGTGTGTGTGTGTCTGATCAGTGTGTGTGTGTCTGATCAGTGTGTATGTGTGTGTCTGATCAGTGTGTGTGTCTGATCAGTGTGTGTGTGTGTGTCTGATCAGTGTGTGTGTGTGTCTGATCAGTGTGTGTGTGTGTGTGTGTCTGATTAGTGTGTGTGTGTGTGTATGATCAGTGTGTATGTGTGTCTGATCAGTGTGTGTGTGTGTGTCTGATCAGTGTGTGTGTGTCTGATCAGTGTGTGTGTGTGTCTGTTCAGTGTGTGTGTGTGTCTGTTCAGTGTGTGTGTGTTTGATCAGTGTGTGTGTGTGTCTGATCAGTGTGTGTGTGTGTGTGTCTGATCAGTGTGTGTGTGTGTGTCTGATCAGTGTGTGTGTGTGTGTCTGATCAGTGTGTGTGTGTGTCTGATCAGTGTGTGTGTGTGTCTGATCAGTGTGTGTGTGTGTGTGTTTCTGTTCAGTGTGTGTGTGTCTGATCAGTGTGTGTGTGTGTCTGATCAGTGTGTGTGTGTGTCTGATCAGTGTGTGTGTCTGATCAGTGTGTGTGTGTCTGATCAGTGTGTGTGTGTGTGTCTGATCAGTGTGTGTGTGTCTGATCAGTGTGTGTGTGTGTGTGTGTCTGATCAGTGTGTGTGTGTGTGTCTGATCAGTGTGTGTGTGTGTGTTATTTGTCCTTCTCAGTAGACTGCCTCCCATCGTGCCACGCCTCCCTGGTACTTTTCAGAGCTCTGGTTCTCTCAGGATCAACGACCACATAGTCCACACGCTCACGTGCCCGCTCCCCTTCACTCGAACCCATCGAACCACCCAACACACTCTTTTTCTGAAAACAAAAAGACAGGAGGGACTTTTATTCTAAAACACAGACTTTTATTTTGAAACACGAAAGTGGAATTTTATTCTGAAACACAAACGTTTTAAATGTTTTATTCTGAAACATATTTTTCTTTTGAAACAGATATAATGAGCTTTATCATATAAATGTATGTCTAGCACAGACCCATATTCCAAATGAACTAACCTGGTAAATAAACTAACCTGGTAAATGAACTAACCCAGTAAATGAACTAACCCGGTAAATGAACTAACCCGGTAAAATAAACTAACCCGGTAAAATGAACTAACCCGGTAAAATGAACTAACCCGGTAAATGAACTAACCCGGTAAATAAACTAACCCGGTAAATGAACTAACCTGGTAAAATAAACTAACCCGGTAAAATGAACTAACCTTGTAAATGAACTAACCTGGTAAATAAACTAACCTGGTAAAATAAACTAACCTGGTAAAATGAACTAACCTGGTAAATGAACTAACCTTGTAAATGAACTAACCTGGTAAATAAACTAACCTGGTAAAATAAACTAACCCGGTAAAATAAACTAACCTGGTAAATGAACTAACCCGGTAAATGAACTAACCTGGTAAATAAACTAACCCGGTAAAATAAACTAACCTGGTAAAATGAACTAACCTGGTAAATAAACTAACTGGTAAATCTACCCTGCACGCTAGAGACCGCTGCCCTATGTACATAGTGTGGAGTGCGATTGAGATTGCGTCATCTGTGGATCTGTTGGGGCGGTATACGAATTGGAGTCGGTTTCCGGGATGATGGTGTAAGATGTCTAGAATGGTTTAACGTTTAACAGGCTCCTAACCAACTGCGCTATTTTGTGTGTTTTTCCGCATTGTTTTGTAACTTATTTTGTACATAATGTTGCTGCTATCGTTTCTTATGATCGAAAAGAGCTTCTGAATATCAGAACAGCGATAACTCACCTCGAACTGGACAAAGATTTCGACGCAAAGGATATACTGCTTCTCCGAGACCAGACCCAAATCGTTGTCATTAGCGTTAAGAAAAGACGGAAATACAGGGGGCGGAGATCGGGGTGCCTTGTGAGAATTCGTAGAGAGTGGGTAAACCGCCTCTACCATCCGTTCTATTGGCCAACGTGCAATCACTGGAGAATAAACTGGATGATCTCAGCTCGAAACTATCCTACCAACGGGACATTAAAAACTGTAATATCTTATGTTTCACCGAGTCGTGGCTGAACGACGACACGGATAATATACAGTTGGCTGGGTTTTCCGTGCATCGGCAGGACAGAACAGCTACGTCTGGTAAGACGAGGGGTGGGGGTGTGTGTCTATTTGCCAATAACAGCAGGTGCACGATGTCATGTCATGATGCAATAGTCTATATGCCAGGGGGTTAGGGTCAGTCTGTTATATCTGGTGTAATTCTCCTGTCTTATCTGGTGTCCTGTGTGAATTTAAGTATGCTAATTCTCTCTCTCTCCCTCTCTCCCTCTCTCCCTCCCCTCCCGGAGGACCTGAGCCCTAGGATCAGGACTACCTGTCCTGATGACTCCTGGCTGTCCCCAGTCCACCTGGTCGTGCTGCTGCTCCAGTTTCAATTGTTCTGCCTGGTACTAGGGACCCCTGACCTGTTCACCAGACGTGCTACCTGCTGTTTTCGACTCTCTCTCTCGCTCTCTCTACCGCACCTGCTGTCTCGACCTCTGAATGCTCGGCTATGAAAAGCCAACTGACATTTACTCCTGAGGTACTGACCTGTTGCACCCTCTACAACCACTGTGATTATTATTTGACCCTGCTGGTCATCTATGAACGTTTGATCATCTTGAAGAACAATCTGGCCTTAATGGCCATGTACTGTTATAATCTCCACCCGGCACAGCCAGAAGAGGACTGGCCACCCCTCAGAGCCTGGTTCCTCTCTAGGTTTCTTCCTAGGTTCCTGCCTTTCTAGGGAGTTTTTCCTAGCCACCGTGGTTATACATCTGCATTGCTTGCTGTGTGGGGTTTTAGGCTGGGTTTCTGTATAAGCACTTTGTGACATCTGCTGATGTAAAAAGGGCTTTATAAATACATTTGATTGATTGATCCTGACCGGTTGCATCACCGCCTGGCATGGCAACTGCTCGGCATCCTCTTAAAGGGAGTGCTCCTAATCTCAGCTTGTTACCTGTATAAAAGACACCTGTCCACAGAAGCAATCAATCAATCAGATTCCAAACTTTCCACCATGGCCAAGACCAAAGAGCTCTCCAAGGATGTCAGGGACAAGATTGTAGACCTACACATGGCTGGAATGGGCTACAAGAATATCGCCACGCAGCTTGGTGAGAAGGTGACAACAGTTGGTGCGATTATTCGCAAATGGAAGAAACACAAAAGAACTGTCAATCTCCCTCGGCCTGGGGCTCCATGCAAGATCTCACCTCGTGGAGTTGCAATGATCATGAGAACAGTGAGGAATCAGCCCAGAACTACACGGCTGGGACCATAGTCACCAAGAAAACAATTGGTAACACACTACGCCGTGAAGGACTGAAATCCTGCAGCACCCGCAAGGTCCCCCTGCTAAAGAAAGCACATATACAGGCCCGTCTGAAGTTTGCCAATGAACATCTGAATGATTCAGAGGAGAACTGGGTGAAAGTGTTGTGGTCAGATGAGACCAAAATCGAGCTCTTTGGCATCAACTCAACTTGCCGTGTTATGAGGAGGAGGAATGCTGCCTATGACCCCAAGAACACCATCCCCACCGTCAAACATGGAGGTGGAAACATTATGCTATGGGGGTGTTTTTCTGCTAAGGGGACAGGACAACTTCACCGCATTAAAGGGATGATGGACGGGGCCATGTACCGTCAAATCTTGGGTGAGAACCTCCTTCCTTCAGCCAGGGCATTGAAAATGGGTCGTGGATGGGTATTCCAGCATGACAATGATGTCACGATCGTCTAAAGGAGCGGACCAATACGCAGCGCGTGGAGTGAACATGATGACTTTATTTAATTAAAGCAACCACGAAAAAACAACAAATGACGATACGTGAAGTCCTCTGTGACACCGACAGAACATAGAACACTGGAACAATAACCCACCAAACACAGGAGAAAACACACAGAATATATATGGCTCCCAATCAGAGATAACGAGCCGACAGCTGACACTCGTTACCTCCGATTGGGAGTCATTAACCAATCACCAAAAACACAAACAAATGAAACTCACCCAACCCAACACCACCAAATGAAATACACCCTGGCTCTAACACACAGTCCCGGAGCCAGAGTGTGACAGTACCCCCCCCTAAAGATGCGCACTCCGGGCGCACCAGCATACAGTCTAGGGGAGGGTCTGGGTGGGCGTCTGTCCCCGGTGGCGGCTCTGGCCCCGGTCGTGATCCCCACCCCACCGCAGTCACAACCTGCTTCGGTAGCCTCCTCCCAATGACCACCCTCCAACTAACCCCACCTGGACTAAGGGGCAACACCGGACTAAGGGGCAGCATCGGACTAAGGGGCAGTACCGGACTACGGGGCAGTACCGGACTAAGGGGCAGTACCGGACTAAGGGGCAGTACCAGGCTAAGGGACAGCACCAGGATAAGGGACAGCACCAGGATAAGGAGCAACACCGAGCTAAGGGGCAGCACCTGACTAAATGGCGGATCCTGGCTGGCTGGCTCTGGCGGATCCTGGCTGGCTGGCGGATCCTGGCTGGACGGCTCTGGCGGATCCCGGCTGGACGGCTCTGGCGGATCCCGGCTGGACGGCTCTGGCGGATCCTGGCTGGACGGCTCTGGCGGATCCTGGCTGGACGGCTCATGGCTGGCTGACGGATCTGGCTGCTCATGGCTGGCTGACGGATCTGGCTGCTCATGGCTGGCTGACGGATCTGGCTGCTCATGGCTGGCTGACGGATCTGGCTGCTCATGGCCGACTGACGGATCTGGCTGATCCTGTCTGGCGGAAGGCTCTGGCTGATCCTGTCTGGCAGAAGGCTCTGGCTGATCCTGTCTGGCAGAAGGCTCTGGCTGATCCTGTCTGGCGGAAAGCTCTGGCTGATCCGGTCTGGCGGACGGCTCTGATGGCTCATGGCAGACGGGCGGCTTTGCAGGCTTTGGGCAGACGGGCAGTTCAGGCCCCGTTGGGCAGACGGCAGACTCTGGCCGTCTGAGGCGCATCGTAGGCCTGGTGCATGGTGCCGGAACAGGAGGTACCGGGCTGAGGACACGCATCTCAGGGCTAGTGCGGGGAGAAGCAACAGGGCATGCTGGACCCTGGGGACGCACCGTAGGCCTGATGCGTGGTGCCGGAACTGGAGGTACCGGGCTGAGGACACGCATCTCAGGGCTAGTGCGGGAAGCAGCAACAGGGCATGCTTGGCCCTGGGGACGCACCGTAGGCCTGATGCGTGGTGCCGGAACTGGAGGTACCGGGCTGAGGACACGCATCTCAGGGCTAGTGCGGGGAGTCGGAACAGGGCATGCTGGACCCTGGGGACTCCCATAACGCCTAGTGCGGGGAGCCGGAACAGGGCATGCTGGACCCTGGGGACTCACCTCACGCCTAGTGCGGAGAGCAGGAACAGGCCGGGCGGGGCTGGCGACGCGCACCGTATCCCTGGTGCGAGTGGCCGGAACAGGCCGGGCCGGGCTGGCGAAGCGCACCGTATCCCTGGTGCGTGGAGTAGGAACAGGCCGGGCTGGGCTGGCGAAGCGCACCGTATCCCTGGTGCGTGGAGTAGGAACAGGCCGGGCTGGGCTGGCGAAGCGCACCGTATCCCTGGTGCGTGGAGTAGGAACAGGCCGGGCTGAGCTGGCGACGCGCACCGCATACTTGGTGCGTATGGCAGGAACAGGCCGAACCGGGCTGGCGACGCGCACCTTACACTTAGTGCGAGGGACCGGAACAGGCCGTACCGTACGGGGAACACACACTACTGGCTGCACCTCGGGACTAGGAACGGGCCGGACCGAACTGGTTACACACCCCAGTACCTCACGCCGTGCCTCAACACCTTCCTTCCCTGCTTTACCCAGTAGCCCCCTTGACCTGGTAGCCCACTGAATCCGTCCCTTCTCTGCCTCCGTCAGCCCCCTTAACCTGGCAGCCCTCTGACTCTGCCTTGTGGCAGCCTCCTGCTGCTCCGTCGCCCAAGCCATGTGCCCCCCCCAAAAAATTTCTTGGGGTTGCCTCTCGTCCTTCCGACGTTGGCTCTGCCGACGCCGTTGCTCCTCTCTCCGTCGCCTCTCCTCTGTTTCGCTCCATGGACGGCGATCCATGCCGTCCAGGATTTCTTCCCACGTCCAGGACCCTTTACCGTCCAACAGTTCCTCCCATGTCCAGACCCTTTGCTCCTGGACGCGCTGCTTGGTCCTTTTTTGGTGGGTTATTCTGTCACGATCGTCTAAAGGAGCGGACCAATACGCAGCGCGTGGAGTGAACATGATGACTTTATTTAATTAAAGCAACCACGAAAAAACAACAAATGACGATACGTGAAGTCCTCTGTGACACCGACAGAACATAGAACACTGGAACAATAACCCACCAAACACAGGAGAAAACACACAGAATATATATGGCTCCCAATCAGAGATAACGAGCCGACAGCTGACACTCGTTACCTCCGATTGGGAGTCATTAACCAATCACCAAAAACACAAACAAATGAAACTCACCCAACCCAACACCACCAAATGAAATACACCCTGGCTCTAACACACAGTCCCGGAGCCAGAGTGTGACAAATGACCCAAAACACACGGCCAAGGCAACAAAGGAGTGGCTCAAGAAGAAGCACATTAAGGTCCTGGAGTGGCCTAGCCAGTCTCCAGACCTTAATCCCATAGAAAATCTGTAAAGGGAGCTGAAGGTTTGAGTTGCCAAACGTCAGCCTCGAAACCTTAATGACTTGGAGAAGATCTGCAAAGAGGAGTGGGACAAAATCCCTCCTGAGATGTGTGAAAACCTGGTGGCCAACTACAAGAAACGTCTGACCTCTGTGATTGCCAACAAGGGTACTAAGTCATGTTTTGCAGAGGGGTCAAATACTTATTTCCCTCATTAAAATGCAAATCAATTAATAACATTTTTGACATGTGTTTCTCTGGATTTTTTTTCTCGTTATTCTGTCTCTCACTGTTCAATTAAACCTACCATTAAAATTATAGACTGATCATGTCTTTGTCAGTGGGCAAACGTACAAAATCAGCAGGGGATCAAATACTTTTTTCCCTCACTGTATATACTAGGCAGTGTCAGAGGAAGGCCCAAAAAATTGTCAGACTCCAGTCACCCACGTCATAGATTGTTCTCTCTGCTACCGCATGACAAGCGGTACCGGAGCGGCAAGTCTAGATCCAAAATGCTCCTTAACAGTTTCTACCCAAAAGCCATAAGCCTGCTGAATAATTAATCAAATCGCCACAAGGACTATTTACATTTTTATACTTATACTTTTATACTATTTACAAAACCTTTTTATTGTATTTATTACTTTATTATATTTAGTAAATATTTTCTTAACTATTTCTGAACTGCGTTATTGGTTAAGGGCTTGTAAGTAAGCATTTCACAGTAAGGTCTACACCTGTTGTATTCGGCGCTGTCACACCCTGGTTCTGGGACTCATTATGTTGAGCCAGGGTGTGTGCAGTCTATGTGGTTTGGTTCTATGTTGGGTGTCAAAGTGTTGTAATTATGTTGATTAGTCATATGACTCCCAATCGGAGGTAACGAGTGTCAGCTGTCGGCTCGTTATCTCTGATTGGGAGCCATATTTATTCTGTATGTGTTCTTGTGGGCATTGTGGGTTATTGTTCCGTTTCTGTCAGTTTAGCAGAGGACTTCACGAATCGTCGTTTGTTTTGTATTTACGTGCTTTACTTTATTAAAGTTATCATGTTCACTCAACGCGCTGCGCTTTGGTCCGTTCATTCATCAGACGATCGTGACAGAATAACCCACCAAAGAAAGACCAAGCAGCGTGTCCAGGAGCAGGGAGACTGGACATGGGAGGAGGCACCGGGCAAGGAGATAGAGAGGCTGGCGATGGCCCAGGTGGGCACATCGTGGTCCTGGGAGGACATGCTCGGAGGCAAGGGACCTTGGGGAAGGATCAAGGCCCTGGCGAGAGAGGAGCAACGGCGGCAGCAGGGCCATCGTCGGAGGGTCGTGTGTCAACCCCAGAACATTTTTAGGGGGGGGCACACGGCATGGACGACGGGGCTGACGGAGGAGAAAAGGGGGAGTATCCAGGAGGCCACCAGGCCAGGGGTACACCGCCCTGTACGTCCTGTGCTGATGCCTCACACAGAGTGTGTGAGGGTAGGCATTCAGCCAGGACGGGTGGTGTCCGCTGTTCGCTCCAGGCCTCCTATCCGTCTCCACAGCCCGGTCCGGCCTGTTCCTGCCACCCGCACCAAGACTACGGTGCGCGTCGCCAGCCCGACCCGGCCTGTTCCTGCCACCCGCACCAAGACTACGGTGCGCGTCGCCAGCCCGACCCGGCCTGTTCCTGCCACCCGCACCAAGTCTACGGTGCGCGTCGCCAGCCCGGTCCGGCCTGTTCCTGCCACCCGCACCAAGACTACGGTGCGCGTCGCCAGCCCGACCCGGCCTGTTCCTGCCACCCGCACCAAGTCTACGGTGCGCGTCGCCAGCCCGGTCCGGCCTGTTCCTGCCACCCGCACCAAGACTACGGTGCGCGTCGCCAGCCCGACCCGGCCTGTTCCTGCCACCCGCACCAAGACTACGGTGCGCGTCGCCAGCCCGGTCCGGCCTGTTCCGGCCACCCGCACTAAGTCTACAGTGCGCCTCAGACGGCCAGAGTCTGCCGTCTGCCCAACGGGGCCTGAACTGTCCGTCTGCCCAACGCCGTCTGAACTGCCCGTCTGCCCAACGGCGCCTGAACTGCCCGTCTGCCCAACGGCGCCTGAACTGCCCGTCTGCCCAACGCCGTCTGAACTGCCCGTCTGCCCAACGCCGTCTGAACTGTCCGTCTGCCCAACGCCGTCTGAACTGCCCGTCTGTACTGAGCCTGCAAAGCCGCCCGTCTGCCATGAGCCTTCAGAGCCGTCCGCCAGACCGGAGCCGCTAGAGCTCTCCGCCAGACAGGATCAGCCAGAGCCTTCCGCCAGACAGGATCAGCCAGAGCCTTCCGCCAGACAGGATCAGCCAGAGCCTTCCGCCAGACAGGATCAGCCAGAGCCTTCCGCCAGACAGGATCAGCCAGAGCCTTCCGCCAGACAGGATCAGCCAGAGCCTTCCGCCAGACAGGAGCAGCCAGAGCCTTCCGTCAGACCGGATCAGCCAGAGCCTTCGGCCAGACAGGATCAGCCAGATCCGTCAGCCTGCCATGAGCAGCCAGATCCGTCAGCCAGCCATGAGCAGCCAGATCCGTCGGCCAGCCATGAGCAGCCAGATCCGTCGGCCAGCCATGAGCAGCCAGATCCGTCGGCCAGCCATGAGCAGCCAGATCCGTCGGCCAGCCATGAGCAGCCAGATCCTTCAGCCCGCCATGAGCCGTTCAGCCAGGATCCGCCAGAGCCGTCCAGCCAGGATCCGCCAGAGCCAGCCAGCCAGGATCCGCCATTGAGTCAGGTGCTGCCCCTTATCCTGGTGCTGCCCCTTAGTCCGGTACTGCCCCTTAGGCCGGTGCTGCCCCTTAGTCCGGTGCTGCCCCTTAGTCCGGTGCTGCCCCTTAGTCCGGTGCTGCCCCTTAGTCCGGTGCTGCCTCTTAGTCCGGTGCTGCCCCTTAAACCGGTGGGGGTCATTTGGAGGAACCTACGTAAGCGGGTAGTGACGATGGTGGGGTGGTGGTCTAGGCCGGAGCCAGAACCGCCACCGAGGAGGTATGCCCGCCCAGCCCTCCCCTGTTTGGGGGTTTTGAGGCGCGGTCGCAGTCCGCGCCTTTAGGGGGGGGTACTGTCACACCCTGGTTCTGGGACTCATTATGTTGAGCCAGGGTGTGTGCAGTCTATGTGGTTTGGTTCTATGTTGGGTGTCAAAGTGTTGTAATTATGTTGATTAGTCATATGACTCCCAATCGGAGGTAACGAGTGTCAGCTGTCGGCTCGTTATCTCTGATTGGGAGCCATATTTATTCTGTATGTGTTCTTGTGGGCATTGTGGGTTATTGTTCCGTTTCTGTCAGTTTAGCAGAGGACTTCACGAATCGTCGTTTGTTTTGTATTTACGTGCTTTACTTTATTAAAGTTATCATGTTCACTCAACGCGCTGCGCTTTGGTCCGTTCATTCATCAGACGATCGTGACAGGCGCATGTGACAAATAAAATTTGATTTAATATTCATTGAACACTGGTCACTTTAATAATATTGACATACTGTTTTACCCACTTCATATGGATATACTGTATTCTAGTCAAGGCTCATCCTATATAACTACTGCTCTACACACCTTTTATATTCATATACTGTCCATATAACTACTGCTAATTTTATATTCATATACTGTCCATACTGTCTATACACACCATCCAATATAACTACTGCTACTTTTACATTAATATACTGTTGATACTGTCTATACAGATAATTATTTACATATATACATATTTATATTCCGGTCTCTGACATTGCTCGTTCTGATATTTCTTAATTTCTTAATATTTTACTTTTTGGAATATGTGTTTATTGTTTTGTATTGCTGGGTATTACTACTGTACTGTTGGAGCTAGAAACACAAGCATTTAGCCAGGTATTACTGCACTGTTGGAGCTAGCATTTAGCTAGATATTACTGTACTGTTGGAGCTAGAAACACAAGCATTTAGCTAGGTATTACTGTACTGTTGGAGCTAGAAACACAAGCATTTAGCTAGGTATTACTGTACTGTTGGAGCTAGAAACACAAGCATTTAGCTAGGTATTACTGTACTGTTGGAGCTAGAAACACAAGCATTTAGCTAGGTATTACTGTGCTGTTGGAGCTAGAAACACAAGCATTTAGCTAGGTATTACTGCACTGTTGGAGCTAGAAACACAAGCATTTAGCTAGGTATTACTGCACTGTTGGAGCTAGAAACACAAGCATTTAGCTAGGTATTACTGCACTGTTGGAGCTAGAAACACAAGCATTTAGCTAGGTATTACTGAACTGTTGGAGCTAGAATAGAAACACAAGCATATAGCTAGGTATTACTGTACTGTTGGAGCTAGAAACACAAGCATTTAGCTAGGTATCACTGCACTGTTGGAGCTAGAAACACAAGCATTTAGCTAGGTATTACTGAACTGTTGGAGCTAGAAACACAAGCATTTAGCTAGGTATTACTGCACTGTTGGAGCTAGAATAGAAACACAAGCATTTAGCTGCACCTGCCATAACATCTGCAAATCTGTGTTTGCAACCAATAAACTTTGATTTGATTGAAATGAGTAAAACAAACTGTTTCAGAATAAAAGTCTGCCCTCCTGTCGCTGGTAAGGATACCATAGATCACACTTGTCTTACCTGTCGTGGGGGTGTGGCCACTCTACCAGTGTGTAGGTCCAGGTCCAGGTACTCAACCTGTTTGTCCCCTCTAGGCCTCCGTAAGACCACGGGGCTCTGGAACACACACAGAAGTCCAGAAGTCCCCCACAAGAAAAACAAACAAAAAATTGACCAACTGGGGACATTTTGTTAGTCCCCACAAGGTAAAATGCTATTTCTAGGGGGTTTAGGGTTAAGGTTAGAATTGGTTTTAGGGTTAGAATTAGGCTTATGGTTAGGGTTAGGAGCTAGGGTTAGTTTTAGGGTTAGGAGCTAGGGTTAGTTTTAGGGTTAGGAGCTAGGGTTAGGTTTAGGGTTAAGGTTAGGTTTTCGGGTTAAGGTTAGGGTTAAGATTAGGGTAAGGGTACGGGTTAGGTTTAGGGTTAGGGGTTAGGGAAAATAGGATTTTGAATGGGACTGAATTGTATGTCCCTACAAGGTTAGTTGTACAAGACGTGTGTGTGTGTAGTGTGTGTGTGTGTGTGAATCTAACATACCGACTCGACGGCGGAGAGGGCGATGCTGGAGGTTGTCATGGCAACGTAGTTGTCATCTGGGTCGTCAGAGTCTGAGCTGGAGGCGGAGCTTTGACAGGAGGAGGGTCTACCGGACGGACATGTGTAACAGCTGGACGGACTGACACACATAAACAAAAGGTGAGGACTTTTATTCTGAAACACAGACTTTTATTTTGATACAGACCATTGGGTATAGGGTGTTCCCTCACTGCTCTAGAATGCAGGAAAAAACGGGTCAGTTCAAGACAGTGATACTAAATTAATGTCAGAACATAGTTTTTTTGCCCCATGTCATTATAAATCACATACAATTATTCATTAGATGATTCTCTACAATATTATAACCTTAATATGCTTGTACTTAACAGTGTTGATGAAATAAGAGTGTTATTTTGTTGTAACCATCTCTTCCATTTTCAGCCTTGGAAATATTTGGAGGTGTTTCCGTGCTTTGGTCAATCAAAATCAACTTGATACCCTTTTTCATGTCCAGATGCTTTCCATTGGCTATAATCATGTTAAGAAGGGCAGTTTCTATGGCGATTTAAAGGGAAAGACACCATGTAAACTGGAACAGATTGTCTTTGGGCAGGGGTAGTCTGTGTTGGTCCCAGATTCTCTAAAACAACATAGGAGGACGGCTTATGGTAAAGACATTTGTGACCATAATTTTAAATAAATAAGCTTTTTGTGCAATGTCTGGGATCTTTTATTTCAGCTCATGAAACATGGAACCAACATGTTGCGTTTATATTTTTGTTCAGTATATAATTCCTTCTCGTAACTATCTAGGCTCTCTCCTCCTCCTTTTCCCTTCATAACACATCAGCTGTCTGTGACCAGGCAAAAAAAAAAAAATTCCAAGCCAAAACTTCATATCATAACCGTTAACCGCTACACACAGCCTACATCGTGGTCACGTCATTGTCAACATAGCGACTAGAACTAACGTATTAGTAAACCAGCTACAATCGTGGAGTGATTACAGTGTACAGTCAGCAAGCAGTTTATCAGTTACACTGGCGTGCCCCGGTGGCAATAAATTTATAAAACCAAAAGCTGACCTTGACTTGGAAGAGTTCCAGTGTTGGATAGCCATAGCCAGCTAGCTAACATAGCATCCCTCTCTGTTTAAACCGGGTGTTTGAGTAGGCTAAACTAGCTAGCTGCATTTGACACTAGCTAAGTAAGTGAAAGTGGGAAAAAAAAGTATTACGAAATATTGTTAGCTCTCTCTCTCGTGCTCTTTCTCTCTCTTGCTTCTCCTTAATTTTGGAAAAAAATTAATGTATTCAAAACTGTTCAACTATTGTCTTTCTCTCTATTTGAGTCAACTACTCACCACATTTTATGCACTGCAGTGCTAGCTAGCTGTAGCTTATACTAGATTCATTCTCTGATCCTTTGATTGGGTGGACAACATGTCAGTTCATGCTGCAAGAGCTCTGATAGGTTGGAGGACGTCCTCCGGAAGTTGTCATAATTACTGTGTAGGTCTATGGAAGGGGTTTTGTATTGAAGTCAATGTACCCAGAGGAGGACGGAAGCTAGCTGTCCTCCGGCTACACCATGGTGCTACCCTACAGGGTGCTGTTGAGGCTACTGTAGACCTTCATTGCAAAACAGTGTGTTTAATCAATTATTGGGTGACGTGAATATATTTAGCATAGTTTTATCTAGAAAGGATAACGTTTTTTAATGTTGCACTATTTACATTTTTATGAAATTCACTGAGGAGGATGGTCCTCCCCTTCCTCCTCTGAGGAGCCTCCACTGATTCTATATATATATATATATATATATATATATATATATATATATATATATATATATATATATATATATATATATATATATATACAGTGCATTCCGAAAGTATTCAGACCCCTTGACCTTTTCAACATTTTGTTATGTTACAGCCATTTTCTAAAATGGATTAAATTGTTTTTGTCCCTCATCAATCTTCACACAATATCACATAATGACAAAGCAAAAACAGGTTTAAAAAAAATAATATTAATAAATATTCAGACCCTTTACTCAGTACTTTGTTGAAGCACCTTTGGCAGCGATTACAGCCTCAAGTCTTTTTGGGTATGACGCTACAAGCTTGGCACACCTGTATTTGGGGAGTTTCTCCCATTCTTCTCTGCAGATCCTCTCAAGCTCTGTCAGGTTGGATGGGGAGCGTCGCTGCACAGCTATTTTCACGTCTCTCCAGAGATGTTCGATCGGGTTCAGGTCCGGGCTTTGGCTGGGACACGCAAGGACATTCAGAGACTTGTCCTGAAGCCACTCCTGCGTTGTCTTGGCTGTGTACTTAGGGTCGTTGTCCTGTTGGAAGGTGAACCTTCACCACCATGCTTCACCGTTCGGACGGTGCCAGGTTTCCTCCAGACGTGACGCTTGGCATTCAGGCCAAAGAGTTCAACCTTGGTTTCATCAGACCAGAGAATCTTGTTTCTCATTGTCTGAGAGTCTTTAGGTGCCTTTTGGCAAACTCCAAGCGGGCTGTCATGTGACTTTTACTGATTGGTGTAGTGCTGCAGAGATGGTTGTCCTTCTGGAAGGTTCTCCGGAAGTACTCTGTAGCTCTGTCAGAGTGAGCAGGCATACTAGCCCAAGCCAATGGCATGTACCAGATGCTCAGCAATTACTGGCCTGAGACCAAACCACACGACCAACAACATTAGACACTTTATGGAACACAAAGCCTTCACTAACTCATCCTGGAATATCCAAGGCCTGAGGTCATCTGCCTTTGGCCTAAAGAGCAGGAACCTGGACTTCACCAAAGAAATCCGAAATACAGACATTGTCATCCTACAAGAAACATGGTATAGAGGAGACGGACCCACTGGTTGCCCTCTAGGTTACAGAGAGCTGGTAGTCCCATCCACCAAACTACCAGGTGTGAAACAGGGAAGGGACTCAGGGGGTATGCTAATTTGGTATTGAGCAGACCTACCTCATTCTATTAAATTAATCAAAACAGGAACATTTTACATTTGGCTAGAAATTCAAAAGGAAAATTATCTCAACAGAGAAAAATGTCCTCCTGTGTGCTACCTACAGTTGAAATCGGAAGTTTACATACACCTTAGCCAAATACATTTAAACTCAGTTTTTCACAATACCTGACATTTAATCCTAGTAAAAAAATCCCTGTCTTAGGTCAGTTAGGATCACCACTTCATTTTAAGAATGTGAAATGTCAAAATAATAGTAGAGAGAATTATTTCTTTCAGCTTTAATTTCTTTCATCACATTCCCAGTGGGTCAGATTTTTTTTCTTCTTCTGAGGTCTTGGCTGATTTATTTTGATTTTCCCATGATGTCAAGCAAAGAGGCACTGAGTTTGAAGGTAGGTCTTGAAATACATCCACAGGTACACCTCCAATTTACTCAAATTATGTCAATTAGCCTATCAGAAAAATGTCCTCCTGTGTGCTACCTATATCCCCCCACTAAAATCCCCATACTTTAATGAAGACAGCTTCACCATCCTGGAGGGGGAAATCAATCATTTCCAGGCCCAGGGACATGTACTAGTCTGTGGCGACCTAAATGCCAGAACTGGACAAGAACCTGACACCCTCAGCACACAGGGGGACAAACACCTACCTGGAGGTGACAGCATTCCCTCCCCCATATGCCCCCCTAGGCACAACTACGACAACATAACCAACAAAAACGGGTCACAACTCCTGCAGCTCTGTCGCACACTGGGTCTGTACATAGTCAATGGTAGGCTTCGAGGGGACTCCTATGGTAGGTACACATATACAGTGGGGGAAAAAAGTATTTAGTCAGCCACCAATTGTGCAAGTTCTCCCACTTAAAAAGATGGTACACGTCAACTATGACAGACAAAATGAGGGAAAAAAATCCAGAAAATCACATTGTAGGATTTTTTATGAATTTATTTGCAAATTATGGTGGAAAATAAGTATTTGGTCAATAACAAAAGTTTCTCAATACTTTGTTATATACCCTTTGTTGGCAATGACACAGGTCAAACGTTTTCTGTAAGTCTTCACAAGGTTTTCACACACTGTTGCTGGTATTTTGGCCCATTCCTCCATGCAGATCTCCTCTAGAGCAGTGATGTTTTGGGGCTGTCGCTGGGCAACACGGACTTTCAACTCCCTCCAAAGATTTTCTATGGGGTTGAGATCTGGAGACTGGCTAGGCCACTCCAGGACCTTGAAATGCTTCTTACGAAGCCACTCCTTCATTGCCCGGGCAGTGTGTTTGGGATCATTGTCATGCTGAAAGACCCAGCCACGTTTCATCTTCAATGCCCTTGCTGATGGAAGGAGGTTTTCACTCAAAATCTCACGATACATGGCCCCATTCATTCTTTCCTTTACACGGATCAGTCGTCCTGGTCCCTTTGCAGAAAAACAGCCCCAAAGCATGATGTTTCCACCCCCATGCTTCACAGTAGGTATGGTGTTCTTTGGATGCAACTCAGCATTCTTTGTCCTCCAAACACGACGAGTTGAGTTTTTACCAAAAAGTTATATTTTGGTTTCATCTGACCATATGACATTCTCCCAGTCCTCTTCTGGATCATCCAAATGCACTCTAGCAAACTTCAGACGGGCCTGGACATGTACTGGCTTAAGCAGGGGGACACGTCTGGCACTGCAGGATTTGAGTCCCTGGCGGCGTAGTGTGTTACTGATGGTAGGCTTTGTTACTTTGGTCCCAGCTCTCTGCAGGTCATTCACTAGGTCCCCCCGTGTGGTTCTGGGATTTTTGCTCACCATTCTTGTGATCATTTTGACCCCACGGGTTGAGATCTTGCGTGGAGCCCCAGATCGAGGTAGATTATCAGTGGTCTTGTATGTCTTCCATTTCCTAATAATTGCTCCCACAGTTGATTTCTTCAAACCAAGCTGCTTACCTATTGCAGATTCAGTCTTCCCAGCCTGGTGCAGGTCTACAATTTTGTTTCTGGTGTCCTTTGACAGCTCTTTGGTCTTGGCCATAGTGGAGTTTGGAGTGTGACTGTTTGAGGTTTTGGACAGGTGTCTTTTATTCTGATAACAAGTTCAAACAGGTGCCATTAATACAGGTAACGAGTGGAGGACAGAGGAGCCTCTTAAAGAAGAAGTTACAGGTCTGTGAGAGCCAGAAATCTTGCTTGTTTGTAGGTGACCAAATACTTATTTTCCACCATAATTTGCAAATAAATTCATTAAAAATCCTACAATGTGATTTTCTGGAGAGAAAAAAATCTCAATTTGTCTGTCATAGTTGACGTGTACCTATGATGAAAATTACAGGCCTCTCATCTTTTTAAGTGGGAGAACTTGCACAATTGGTGGCTGACTAAATACTTTTTTTCCCCACTGTAGCTCATCTCTTGGCAGTAGTACTGTAGACTACTTTATCACTGACCTCAACCCAGAGTCTCTCAGAGCGTTCACAGTCAGCCCACTGACACCCCAATCAGATCACAGCAAAATCACAGTCTACTTGAACAGAGCAATACTCAATCATGAGGCATCAAAGCTAAAGGAACTGAATAATATTAAGAAATGCTATAGATGGAAGGAAAGTAGTGTTGAAACCTACCAAATAACAAGCTATTTGGCCCTAAACAGAGAGTACACAGTAGAAAAATACCTGACCACTGTGACTGACCCAAACTTAAGGAAATCTTTGACTATATACAGACTCAGTGAGCATAGCATTGCTATTGAGAAAGGCCC